>NW_022111370.1:1890859-1892336 GCF_000313985.2 Echinops telfairi | reverse complement strand
AATAATTCATCATGACCAAATGGGATTCATTCCAGTGATGCAGGATGGTTCCATAACCAAAAGTCCATCAACATTATTTGCCACATTGACAAGAAGAAAGATAAGAACTACACAATAATATTGATTGATGTAGAAAAAACATTCGACAACATCCAACACCAATTTTTGTTTAAGACAGTCAAGAAGACAGGAATGAAGGGAAAATTTCTCAATATAATACAAGCTATATATGAAAAACCAACAGTCAATGTAGTAGTGAATGGAGAAAGATGAAAACATTCCCACTGAAAAAGGGGACCAACAAGGAACTATAGAACACTATTAAAAGAAGCCAAGCGTGATCTCCACAAATGGAAGTCTATCCCATGCTCATGCATTGGAAGACTCAATATAGTAAAGATATAAGTCCTAATTAGGGCATTATATAAATTTAATGCTATTCTGATACAAATACCAACATTTTTTCCCAAGGAATTGGAAAAACTGACTACCAACTTCATATGGAGAGAGAAGAAGCCCAGACTTAGCAGAGAACAAAGTAGGAGGGCTTGGTTTACCTGACTTTAACACTTACTACCCAGCCAGAGTGGTCAAAGCAATGTGGTATTGGTATAATAAGAAATACTCAGACCAATGAGAAAGACCAGAAAATCCAGAAATAAAAACATCTGCAAACAGACAACTGATCTTTGATAAGGGCCCCCAAAATATCAAATGGGAATCAGACACCTTCTTCAACAAATGGTGCTGGAAAAATGGATATATACCTGCAGAAAAAATGAAGCAAGATCTCACTTCACTCCATGCACATGAATGAAGTTGAGGTGGATCACAGACCTTGAAGTAAAACCCCAAACTATTAGGGCTAACAATGTGGCAATTGGGACAAACCTAAGAACTCTGGCGCAGGGAATACACAAGTTAGTGGAAATAGGGAAGGATATAAACACAGAGGAGGCACAAATTGACAAGTGGGATATACTAAAGATAACATACTTGTGCATGTGCACATTGAAAGACTTTATCAAGAGAGTAATAAGAGTAACCACAGACTGGGAAAATATCTTTAGCAATGACACATCAGACAAAGGCCTACAAGTAGAGAAAAACACAAAAAGCCTACTGAGGAAGTGGGCAAAAGACCTAAACAGAAGTTTCACAAGGGTGAAAATTCAAATGGCCAATAAACACAGGAGAAAATGTTCCTGATCATTCGCCATAAGGGAAATGCAAATTAAAACAACTATGAGATACCCTAACACCCTCAAAGATAGACCAATTCAAAAAATCAGAAAGCAACAAGTGCTGGGCCGGCAGTTCAGGGGGCACATGGGTGAGGATCGGGCAGGGAGGGGGAGTGGGGAGCCAAAAAACTCAGAGATAAGGGAACAGCAGAGATCTAAAATTGGTGGTTGGGAGGACATATCCTGCCAGGTGGGGTTTAATAAAGAGCAATGTATCAAAGAGGAAACACTGA
>NW_022111370.1:1887018-1889579 GCF_000313985.2 Echinops telfairi | reverse complement strand
TTTACTATAATATTTACTTATTATCGCTGTACAATTGCGCCTACCAAACCCATAGTGATTGTGCTAGGAGCTGGTTTCTTCTGGCACACATTGGTACAGATAAGAGCGCTTGACGCATGGAAATCAGGAAAGATAAACCCCTCAGGAGCAGTAGTGGGAATAGTGATATCATGAGGATAGAGGGGTGGCCAGGGAGGGGGAAGGGTGAGAAAGAGGGGAACCTATCACAAGATTGGCTATATGTCCCCCCAACCCCACCCAGGGGCCAAGTGATAGAAATGTGGGTGAAGGGAGACAATGGAAAGTATAAGATACAAAATAATAATATATAATTGATCAAAGATTCATGAGGGTGTGAGAGTGGGGGAGGGAGGGGAAAAAAGAGGAGCTTATACCAAGGGCTCAAGTAGAAAATGTTTTGGAAATGATGCTGGCAACATGTGTACAAACATGCTTGGTACAATTGATGTAGGGAATGCATAAGAACTGAAAGAGCCTCCAATAAAATGACTTTAAAAAAAAAGAATAAAAGCATCCTTCAATAATCATCCCAGAGAAGTGGCCAAGAAAAAAAGAAAAACAACAAAAAAGAAATCAACCCTGAACAGGCGTTGGTTGCCAGTTGCTGAAGCAAACCCTTCATTGACATAAGTGTTTTTCACGCTCCCACTCTCCTACAATTAGCTTTGCTTCCTGGGGTTTTACTAAGAGAAATTCTTAGCTCTAGTGGGTCCATAAACCCTGCCCCGGGTCTCAGAGCCACTGGTGGTAAGGTGGGGTGTAATTTAGTCATATCTGCATTTGGTGTCTGTCCTGTCTTATCCATCCTGAAAATTCAGTGGAAAACTTCCATTTCCTTGTATCATAGAATCAGGATGTACTGTTGCCTGTGTACTGCATTTTGCATTTATAGTTGTATTTGCATTGTTGTATTTGTACATGAGCACATTTGCACTCAGAATGTGCTCACTGCCTAATCATTTGTTTATTTTTAGAGACAATCTGGGTGGTGCATCAATGTAGAGAAATATTGCATTAGCTAATTTTTAAGTTTTATTTTGATTTAATATTTATTAACACAGCCATTAGTTTTCCTTTAAAGGAAAAGCATTTACTAACATGTGTACCATCTATAGCCATTTTGATAGTTAACATAATCTTGTTCCTGTTAACTTAAGGATATTAAGAGTGAAGGGGTGGAGTTTAGCCTGTCAATCAGGCCACAGTCTGAGGATACCTCCTGGTGGGCAGGCATTCTCATGAGGATTCTGGGACTTTCCACTCTTTATCCCTGAAGGCAGCCACCCACACTCTCTCTCTGCTTCACTTCCTGTGGAGGATACACTCAAAGAAGTGGAGGATGCTTCCACTGGCATGGGATCCACAAGACTTTCCACCTACTGGTCTGTGATCTTCCTGCATTCGGCACCATTGCATGTTCTGTGTGAATCTGAAGAGGAATTTATGGACTAGTATTGGACATATGTGTGAATATCAGACTTATGGATTGATCTGGATGGAACTGGGGTATTTTCTATCTATACCATTGCTCTATGATATAAAGCTCTGTCTTACACATATATGAGTGTCCTTGGATCTACTTCCCTAGTCAACTCAGACTAATACAAGCACTACAATTCATTTCCCAAATTCTATTCAGCAATCATCACAATTAGTGATATTTTATGTAAAGAATATACTAGCAATGGTAAGCATGGTACCATGTGATTAACAGCAGGCAGGGCGCCATGTACATGTAAATGTGACACAACGTGCTATAGGAAATCAATGGTAGGCTTGATACTTAAGTATATATTCAATTAAGGTCGTCACTCATAGGTCTTGCCTTACTCATCTTCTGAAAACCAGCTATAACATTTACTATTCATTGATCCGGGACCTTCATTTCCTATTTTATAGACTGCCCTGGATTAACTCTTGTTGGCAAAGTTTAAAAAACCCAAAACCTAAAAACAAAACTAATAAGATCATTAATATGGGGTGGTCCTAACCTGACATTGGTGAAAAAGCCTTAAAGAAGACTGGTAGCACACACTTTAACTTAATCCATCACCCCACCCTCCTTCACTGCTGCTTCCACTGTGAGGCTAATCCAGGGACCCTCACCTGGTCCACTGCAGACTTCTCAGGCACCTCCAGCTTCTACTCTTGGCTAAGTTATGGGACTTTCTGAGGGGACATTGTGAGAGTCCTGGCTCAGTCTCCATACATTGTTGGCACTCTGTTCCTGGCACCACTCACAACCTATACCTTGTTTTCACTTCATCCTGATTCCCAAGCTCCTGTACCCAGGGAGCTGATAATGCTGGCATTATTATTTTCTTTTCTTTTGGCTGAAGTATCATTGTGGCAATTCAGGTGTTTTTGAACCTTTTGTTGTGCATTAGGTGAAGATATACAGAGTGGATTAGCAGTTTAGTAATCAACAATTTGTACATATTTTTATCTCTCCTCCAACAGCTTTATTGAGATACAATTCACATACCATACTCTTGTATAGTTCAGTCGCATAAAAAGAGTTGTATACACATCACCACAAT
>NW_022111370.1:1884031-1885001 GCF_000313985.2 Echinops telfairi | reverse complement strand
GGAGACAACAACATGCACAAAAACAAGACAGAGCAAAACCAAGCAACAATGTACAACAAATCTCCTCACTGGGCTCCTGGAATAAGGAGCTTGTCTTGTTTGTTGGGAGTCCCTGGTTGACCCAAACGGGCAGCCTGCTTGCTGCTGACCAACCCTGGAAACTTGAATCCACCCAGAAGAAAGCCTTGGAGATAATTTCCCCCCAAAACAGCCATAGAAAACGCTATGGAGAAACCCTACTGTTCCGTACACCAGGCTGCCACGAATCGGGAAGACTTGAGTGACAAGGACTGAAGAGCCACTTCTGTCTGCTCAGGGGCCAATGGGCCTGGAAAACATCTCAACCTTGAGACCAGGCTGCTTGGACACCCTGAGAGCAGCATCAACAACAAACAATCAGGGCAGGGTGTAACTGCCCCTGTGAATTTCACAGAAGAGAACTATTGACTAGAGTAGAAATCCTTGTCTTTCTTCCAGGAAGCTGCCGGTGGTTTTGAACTGCTGACCTTATGGACTGCAGTCAAACACTGTAACCAAAAGGCCACCAGGGCTCTTGCGTAACACAGAGGTATAGTCTGAGATAAAACTTGAAACCTCCTGACATAAAGTTGGAGCTTGAGATAAATCAGAAACATCCTGACATGGAGATACTTTTGAAAGAACATATGCACGTGTCCCAAGGATGCACTAGACAACCAATTAGAAAAAATAGCTCCACCTTCTGTAGAGCTGAAAACCCCACCCCTTTGTGACTTTAAAAACCAAGAATGTTTCCTTAGCTCAGAACCTTCCCACCTCTCCAGGGGAACCAACTTTTTTCCTTTTAGAAGTATTTCTATGCTTAACTGCTTAAATAAAACCGTTGCTTAACCCTCTGCTGCTATGTGCGAGTGAATGTGTCAACTTGGCGTATTGCTGACACCTTACAATTCACTCAGTTCAGTCGCATAAAAAGAGTTGTATACACATC
>NW_022111370.1:1862829-1877549 GCF_000313985.2 Echinops telfairi | reverse complement strand
AAAAAAAATATTAGCCCCCTTTTCTGCCCTCTTTTAACACATTGTAAACCAAATTACTCTTTTTGACTCAGAGTTGTGACAGCAACCAGCATATTATAAAGTTGGGCAGACTTACACCTGTGTTCATGAGGTTTTTTCCTGGCACCCCTCAACCTCTGGATGTCACTTCTCTTGCTCTCTTGGCTGTCCCTTCCAGGGACATTTATCCCCTGTAAAATCAGGACAAGAAGTACCGACCTCACTATTCTGAGGTTGACCAGAATGTGTGACACTACGCCTGGGTCTTAGGGGTATTCAAGTTTTCACAGCCCAACTTGCCCTTTGAGTGCCCCCTTTCATCTGTCATGGGCAGAGGAACCAGTAAGCTGTAAACTAAGCACTTGACCTGAGTCCCTAAGGCCAGATGAGGACGACACTTAACGTGCCTGGTCATGGCCACTGTTGCTGACTCCAGTCAAAAAACTAAGTGAGTAGGTCCAAGACCCCAGAGCTCATGATTCCTGGTGTGTGAGCTCCCTCACTCCTTCCTTCATCATGGCTAGTGTCTTGGGAAGGGTTTCTCAATGCCCCTAGCCACACCAGGAACAGTATGAAGGGACAAAACTGGGGGCCAATGACAAACCGGTCTCAAATAATGGCCGTGTCTTCTTGGGGGGAGTTGGAGCCTAGGCAGGGACACCAGCTGGGAGGTGAGGGGTAGGCCAGGCTTTCATTCATGGCCGAGATCAGGTTTGAAGGGGCTGTCAAACAGCATGCCCAGGCACTGGGCCAGCTTCCCGGTCAGCTTGGTCATCTTCATTTTTAGCTTTCCTAGGTGGGCTCCAGCCACTGTCTCATCCGGCTTCTTGGGCAGGACGTGGACCCCAATGGGGTCCTTGTCCCGGTGGGTCCACAGTTCTACCTGTGCCAGCACCTGGTTGGTGAAGGAGTTGCTCATCACGAAGTTGGGTGGCCCATGCCACAACCCAGGTTGACCAGCCAGTCCTCCTCCAGGAGGATGGGGTGGCGTCCTTTCTTCAGCCACCTGGGGTTTTATGTTCACCTTTTCCACAGAAGTCTCTTTCAGCCACTTGACATTCATCTCCATGTCCAAGTGTTCAATGTGACACACGACAGCACCATCCTTCATCTGCATACAGTGCCAGCCAAGGATGATATCAACACAGCCCAGGGGTGGTCACCAAGGCGTCACCCTCCTGACAGGCCTTGTCCATGTCAGTTCCCTCATAGCCCTCCATCGCGGCCTGCAGACCATTGGTGGGTCCAGCTCAGTGATGATGGCACACGCTGTGAAGTCTCCCAGGTCCTGGGCACAGCCCTTGCTCATGTCACCAGAGCCTGCTACCACGGCCACTTTGCTGGCAAATCATCACGCCTGTGGCCTGCTTGATGCCATCAATGAGGCACTCCCAGCAGCCATAGAGGCTGTCAAATTTGCTCTTGGTGACAGTGTCCTTCACGATGATGGCAGGCACCCTCAGGATCCCACTGGCCTTCATCTTGTACTGGTTGTGGACTCCAGTCATAATCTCCACAGCGGTACCCAAATGCCCCACTTGGACTGTGGGTACTTGGTGGGAATGAGGCTGAAGCAGTCACTGCCATAATCCACAATCCTGTTGAGGGGCCTGTGCTTGAAGTATAGGGTTTGCTCCATGCACCAACGGTATGCTTTGCCCTGTTTCGCCCTTCCAGGCATACACTGGAATGCCAGCCTGCACAGTGGCAGCTGCTTCATGGTGCTTGGTGGAAAGGATGTTGCTGCTAGACCCCTGCACCTCTGCTCCCAGGTTGACAAGGGTCTTGGTAATAAGGACAGGGAAGTCATCCGGCAATACAGGCATGGTCAAGGGCAGTCATCCGGCAATATGGGCATGCTTCAGTCTAGGCATCTCATTCTCTGGAACGCCCAGGGCTTACATCCCCAGAAGGCCAGGCTGATGTCAGTGACTTTGTAGGGCAGTTTTTCCGACAGACTGGCAGTGTTTCAGCATCAAGAGGCAAGGGGAATGAGGCTTGGATTCAAGCTGGGGAGATGCACTGGGCAGGGGGCATCAGGCAGGGCGGGTCTACCATTTTCCCTTTTATCTTCAAGGGGATTTAGAAACACTACATTTCACACCTTCCCAACATGATTGCTGAAGAAAAATGTGTGCATAAGCAAATGTGGTGAAGAAAGCTGATGGTGCCCGGCTGTCAAAAGATACAGCGTTTGGGTCTTAAAGGCTTGAAGATAGACAAGTGGCCATCTAGCTCAGAAGCAACAAAACACACATGGAAGAAGCACACCAGCCTTTGCGACCATGAGCTGTTGAAGGGTTTAGGTATCAAGCATCAAAGAACAAAAAAATCATATCATTGTAAATGAGGTGAGCGCAAAGTGGAGACTCAAAGCCCATCAGTAGGCAACTGGACACCCCCTTACTGAAGGGTTGTGGGGAGGAGATGAGCCAGTCAGGATGCAGGGTAGCAATGATGAAACATGTAACTTTCCTCTAGTTCTTAAATGCTTCCTCCCCCCCACTATCATGATCCCAATTCTACCTTACAAATCTGTCTATACCAGAGGATGTACATTGGTACAGATAGCAACTGGAAACACAGGGAATCCAGGACAGATGACCCCTTCAGGACCAGTGGTGAGAGTGGCGATGCCTGGAGGGTAGAGGGAATGTGGGGTGGAAAGGGGGAACCGATTACAAGAATCTATGTAGAGCCTCCTCCCTGGGGGATGGACAGCAGGGAAGGAGGGGGGAGATGTCGGACAGTGTAACATATGACAAAATAATAATAATTTATGAATTATGAAGAGTTCATGAGGAAGGGGGAGTGGGGAGGGAGGGGAAAAATGAGGAGCCAATATCAAGGGCTCAAATAGAAGGCAAATGTTTTGAGAATGATGATGGCAACAAATGTACATATGTGCTTGACACAATGAATGTGTGTATGGGTTGTGATAAGAATTGCATGAATCCCCAATAAAATGATTTAAAAAAATTTTTTTAAAGAAACACTATTTCCAGGCTTGACAGATTCTGCTCTGCCTTTCCCTCAGTTTTCACTCTTGCCCTCCCATCCCCCTCCCACTGACCCCAGCCTTTGTTCTCTTGACCAACTCCTGCTTGTCTTTCAGACAGAGTGCATCAACTCCACTGGGCAGACCTCCCTGAGATGGCGTCCTCCAGCTGTCCTGGGCACCTGTCTCCCTCCCAACCCATCATCTGTGTTCCCTTATTATGGCATGCCCTGGCCTTTCTGGTCACATAGAAGATGCATCATCTACAATTTTAATATAGTGTACTGCCCACCTTGCCTCACATCCTGAGAAACTGGAATCACAAAGTAAAATAAGGAATCAAGTTATCTGTCTGGGGAGGGCCATGCAGAGGTGTCCCAGACGTCGGCACATGGATGAGTCCGGCATTGCTGCGATAGTTTTCCCACCAGAAAACAAAGGGCGAGGCTTCCCAGCCTAGGAGAGTTGGTGCTGCTTTAGTCGCCCAACATTTAGATTTAAATGCACTATTATCTCTGACCCCCTTTGTGGCATGCGGGTGGCACACCACATATCATTTAAACTATCACTATCCAAGACGCATCTCACTCTATTAGATCTGTCTACATGATATTTTATCAACAATTTAGCTGGACTGCCGAAGGTTCCTAAGACAACATTTCCTTGTAACATCATCAGACGAGTGAATGTAGTGTCATTTTGCCTGTCTTCTTCATAGTTGGGCCCTTCAAGGGCAAGTTAATCCATTTTGCTCATCTTTGTGGTTCCCAAAGTCTCCCACAGTGATTGCTATGTAGGAGCGAGCAACTACCGTGGTTAAATAGTCTGCCTTCCAGGATTGCTGGCTGCATGGACTTTTCTAGCACCACCCCCTCCGACTCACAAGCCCACTGCCATCGAGTTGACGCTGACTCCTAGTGATCCTGTGAAGGGTTTTCTGAGTCTGTAAGTCTTCATGGGAGCAAACAGCCTCATCTTTCTCCCAAGAGGCAGCAGGTAGGTTTGGACCTCTAATTTTGAGGCTAGCTGTTCAAGGCTGAACTCACAGCAGCAGGAGTACCAGCAGACAGAAAGTTCTAGGAAGCAATCTTAATGTGGTTGTCAAGTACCCTGCTTTTGGAGGATGAAAGCAGGCCCTTGGTAATTCAGTGAGCAAAAGGAAGTGTCTTTAGATTTCTTTCTTTTGTTTCTGCTGGAAAAACAATCAAAATGCTAAAATTTCCCTTTAATGAGACACAATACCTTTCAACATGTCTAAAAGCAAGTCATATGAAACGTTGTTTCAGTTAAAAAAAAAAGTGAAGGGGAAATACAAATGGATCAAACCTCCTGGGAATCCTCTCTGCCTATAGATAATCCAAGGATGTGAATGACTTTGCTATTATGCCGACTGCATTAAAAGGTAGATCACTGCAGATGCAGCTGGGTTAAAATTTAGCACCTTATCATTTGATCTCCCATTTGACCCATTTTAAATTAGTTCTAAAATTTGTGTTGATGCTGGTATGACTCTGTTTCATGTGATTGAACTATTGAATCATAAGATACACGAATTATATGCCAGAAAACTATTTAAAAATAAATAAACCAGGAGAAAAAAAACCCCAAACCCAAGTCCAGGGCTTACCTCAAAGCTCACAGCTCCATTGTGGTCCGTATCAAAGGCGTTGAAGAGAAAGTGTGCGTAAGTCGTAGAGTCTGAAATAGTTTTTAAAGGGAATAGCATTAAATCCGTTGGTCAATGTCTCACGTGGCTTGTCTAATGAGTAAGTCAAAGACCCCCTTGTATGAACCCCAGATTGTTTGTTTCTTCATAAGAGGCTGAGTCCTTTGAGCCCCACATCCCACCAATGCCAAAGTCAATTTTTTACATATCCAGTAACTTCTGAAATAACTCAAGGATGCAGATGCCTAGTCATTTCCAGTCCTGCTTTTATCTCTTGTGAAACTGCACCCAGTCTTGGCTAGTCATTAGTAAGATAAGCCCTGTCGTTCCAAAGACCCCACGCTACTTTCAGAGATTCTCTTAACTCCCAACTGAGTGACATCTTGCTCTTTTCCTCTTCTGGTGGTTTCTTGAGATTCCTGCCTGTGAGAAACTACCACTACCAGCAACCATTGGTGCACTGGACCC
This sequence comes from Echinops telfairi, assembly GCF_000313985.2. Lineage (NCBI taxonomy): Eukaryota > Metazoa > Chordata > Mammalia > Afrosoricida > Tenrecidae > Echinops > Echinops telfairi. The sequence continues at coordinate 1,872,399 of NW_022111370.1, read as the reverse complement.
ACTAAATAGGTTGGTGTACAGCACTGCTATCTTGGTTCAGACTTTTCCCCTTAATCAGCCTGAACTCCCTCAAATTCACTGTACGTGTATAACATGCTGAATCCTCATTTTACCCTGGAAAATTAAATCCACCTCCTTCTGTTTATGTTTTCTTCCTAGCTGGTAATCCTCTTTCAGTAGAGAATGGGTCTTTAAGATCCACAGGCATGCTCTATCTACACAGGGTCAGTTGGTGATGGATTGTCTCAGTACCTGGCTGGAAATGCTGTGCATCCTGAGAGGGGTACTGTCACCACTGGAGTAAGTAATGGCATCATCAGTGGGTGTGGAAAGTAAGTGAAATGTTTCTGGAAGTTTCTTACTGCTTGTCAGAGACTATCTCTGGAAGTAAAAGAGTAATGGTAAAAAATACAACTCATGAAAAAACATGAGCTGCTATTAGTGTTTTTGCTATGAATAAACTTCTGTTGATTTTTCCAACTCACACGAGGACTTTGGTGTTAGCTGGTCAGAAATTGGGAGACGAGAGGCTAATGGAAGGAAACTGGCAGGAATCTTAACAGGAAAGAGAAGTGGAGACAGGCTTCCCCCACATACCCCTCCTGCACAAAGGAAGGTGAAGGGCAGAATAATCAATGGAAGAGACTCAAAATACTGGAGATCCTGAAATGGCTGGGAGAAGAAAGGCAGTATGTTCATACAACCCCCACTGTGACTGAATAGACTCTTGAGTTTGGGTCTGAGACAAGAGCACAGCACGAAGTCTGGAGGGCTGGGGCGCTGGGATGCGCATGCCTGAAAAGAGAAGGGTACACTATGGAGGACCAGCCAACAGCAGAGGACCTGCCAGAAAGCCAGGCTCTGGTGGGACTCTGCCATTAGCGGAATATAGGTCCAGCTTTATATTTTGCCATACCTTTTTGACTAACTAAGGGCCCTTTGGATTTCATTTCCAAATTGTCCTCCTTCAGTAAACTGATTCTTTGGGTTCAAAGCTTTTCTCTGACTCTGATCTGAATTTTCACCCTCCCCTGGAATCTTTCTTGCAAGTGGGACAAAAACTGAGTTGGCTCGAGACTAGAAACTCTGAGCCTCCTCCCGGTAACATCGGGACTCTGGGGTGGAGAGAGGAGTCAGTCATTTGTAGAACTGGAAGGTGAACGCCTGTCTTTCAACTCTGAAGACCAGGCTAGTCCACAGCCATTAAACTTGCCTGTTGGAGGGGGGTGCATCCGGGTGTGTTGGGGTACACGATGAGCTCCGGCAGTCACTTTGGCAGTGGGCATGTATGCAATAGGGGACCACTGCCTGCTTTTGGCTTCTGCTGGGATTTGAGGCCCTGAGTAGTGGCAGGCAGGTTTGAGTGGCCCTCAGGCCTGATGCCTGATGAAGGCTACCAGAAAGCATGAGAGCCTTATGAAATCCAACATTCTTGCTTAGTTTGCTGCCAGCAAGCTTCTTTGTCTTATTTTTCCTTCCTTCATGTTCTCTTATCTCTCTAATCTCTGAGCTTTCTATCTTTTCATTTCAAAAGTGTGTATATATATATATATACATATACATATATATATATATATACTTCGTGTTTTATTTTCTTAATGCACAGATTTCATTTTTCAGCATTTCTGACCATGACCCTTGATAGGATTTATAGGATTATATTAAATGCTTGATTCCATAAGTGTTAGCCTTTTATCCTTTGCTTTTTATCTTAAAAATAATGATAACCTTTCAGCTTATTGACTGTAGCCTACTACCTTTTGTCTAACATCTCATCTATTTCTGTCACAAAACAGTTAACCTTTATTTTTCTTGGGATTTAACAAAACTTCTATTCACTTTTCATTTTATAAATTGATTTAACAAAAGTTACCAAGAAACGAAGTCATAGGAGCAGGTGCAGAGAATTGCCCTCTCTAAATGGGGAAGGGCAGAGGTTATCCAAATTTCTCTTCTAACCTAGGTGCCCACGGCCTTCCTATGTACTTTCCCCCATGCCAAGGGATGCTTCACCATATTGGTTAGAACTATTCACGGTCACGCATGTCATGACATAGAGTGTATGTACACTTGGTTTCTCAAAATCATGGTGGTATTTTCTTAGTCTCTTAGAAGAATTAGTCAGGATACGCCCTAGAACTGAGAATGGGGAGACAGTCCTCTCATGTGCTTTGGAAATGTGCTCAAGGAGGACCAGTCCTGGGAGTAGAACAGCAGGCGTGATAAAGCAGAGGTCAGCAAAAAAAGAGGAAGCCCCTCCGTGACACGCATTGACACAGTGACTAGGCTAATGGGCTCCAGCACAGAAACAATTGGGAGGCTGGAGCAGCAGTCGGCAGTGTGCTATGTCGGGGCCTCTGTGAGTGGGAATCAACCTGCCAGCCCTGAAAAACCACATTTCTTTCACTTCTCACCTCAGAGTACAATATGAGGATCCCCTTATCCTAAACTGAGGAATTATTATAACTATTTTCAATACATTTACCAGGCACCGCAAATTAGGCCTAACTAACCCGTGACCCTGCTCTCTAAAACCCTTTTGGCTCTGCTGCAGTCCTTTGACCATCGTCAGCTTGGTGCGATTGTTGGGAAGTTCCAGCACGGCGCTGTTGAGAATTGGCAGCCTATTTTTATTTTCAAAGTTATTTTGCATTCAACAGTACTTTTCCCAGACTTCTTGAACAACTTCGTGCCCTGGGAGGATGTGAGTTGATAGGTAGTATGTTGAACTTATTTTAGGGGGAGGAAAGGAACAGAGAACCTTTTGCATATTTTATAATGAGCTTCATTAAGCAAGTCTCTCGTTCCCGTTTATATAATCAGGTTAAAGGCCTTTACCTTAGCAAGCAGTACTCACCAAGAATGATGGTTCAGAACAAATGATGTCTGCAGGTTTTCAAAATTTAAAAACAAGATATCATGGGCATATGATAATGACCGCTTCTCAAATGGGATTGCTCCAGCTTTAAAGTTCGGCACATGGGAAATAAGCTCTCCAGGTTTGTGCTAATGGGATCCCGAGGACTTCGTGAAGGAACCTTGGCAATTCTCCTGGAAGCCACACTATGCAGATAGCCATAGTCCATAATGCTCAATCTGCGGTCAGTCTGGCTTAATTTAAATCTCAGCTGTACCACATCCTGTGCCATCTCGCTCTCCGTGACTCAGTTTCCTCCTGGCCCGAATGAGAATACGTGTGTTCTTTTTGAAGTCCTTAGGAACTTTACATGAGATACTATTTGCAAAGGGTTGATTTGTCCTAAAAAGCACCGAACATTTATTGCTGTTGTTGTTTTTAGGTGCCTTTGCATCAGTTCTGATGCATAGCGACCCTTTGCACAACAGAACGGGACACTGTCCGGTCTGTCCTGCATCATCTTCAGCAGCATCATTTTGTTTGAGCCCATTTTTCAGCCGTTGTCAATCTTGTGATCATCTCGTAGATAACCCACTGGTAGTCCAACTACTATAAGGGGATATAGTCAATTGTTGTATATGCACTGTATATTCACCTTAAACAATTCCTGTGTTTGTAAACACTGTACTATGGGTCCAGGTGAACTAGTTGCAGCTTCCAAATCAGTTAAGGATTGTAGAATTCCATCATGAAAGGCCAAGAGACTCCTGATGGAGTTCGGGTTTATAAGGCAGGGAAGGCATTGGAGACGCTGAAATCTTTAATGAGGAAGAGGGCTGCCACTCGCTTTCAGTGCCCAGCTTGGCCCAAAGGTGAACATAGCAAAGGGAATGCTTTTGTGGTTTCTCTTGCCTGTCATTTTTCTAGGGCCTCAGCAAATATTTGTTGAAAGGATGAGTAGCTGGCTTCTTGTATCGCGAACGTCAGTACTAGGTCACACCTGGAATGAGATAACAGGCCCATGCTTCCACCTGTACACCTGATGATACTCTTGGGTCACTTGTTCTTAACCCCCATAATTAACACTTTATCATTTGATCTCCTTGACATTCCATTTAAATTGTTTCTAGTTTTTAATGTGCTTTCTTTTCAATTGAGGGTTTTTATCTGTTTAACTTTATCATTGTTAGTTTTTAAAAGCATTTTTGCATATATGAAATTCAGGACAGACAAACGTATAGAGACAGTAACTGGATTAATGGTTCCTTGGGGGAATGAGAGGTTAGGGGGAAATGGGGAGGTAATAATGATAAGTACAAGAGTAAAGAAAATGCTCTCAAACTGATTGTGGTGATGATTGTACCACTCTTCTGGACGTGATTGAACTATTGAATTACATGATATGTGTGTGAATTATATGCCAATAAAATTATTAAAAACAAACAGCAAAAATAATACATCACCCAATTGCCTTTGATTTGTTTCATAGTGAACCCATAAGGCTGTCAATGGTTGTGATCTTTTGAAAGTAGATCTCCAGGCCTCTTCCAAGGTGCCTCTGGATGGATTCAAACCACCGCACCTTTTGTTTAGTAGTTGAGCATTGTACCACTTGGGCGACTTAGGCACTTAAATGGCATGACACACAACACAACTCAATGCTGATTTTGATATACTGAGATTGCCTCTGTTCCTTATTATGGAGTTGATACACCTTGGAATTTTATATAAGGATAACATTTATGAATTCTTGCAATAACATGAGATCCTGGGTGTCACTTGACTAAGTATATTCTTTAGAGGTGCAGGCAATTTAAGTGGTTTAAAAACAATCCATGACAAAACAAAACTAAATGAAATTAACTAAACAAATGCCCCCAATGACACTGAGTTGAACTCATAGCATCTCTGTAGAATCTTTTCTAAGGGTTTCAGAGACTGTAATTCAGTCTAGCTTGGAGTAAATAGTGGGTTTGAATTGCTCACCTTGCAGCTACCAGTCTAACATCACCATCAGTGCTCCTTTTCGGTGGTTTAGCTTAAGTAAACTTGTTAACAATAGAATTGGCAATGAAATCAAGACATCCCAACACAACTGTGGATTCATCTGGCCTGACTCACACATACGAGGCCCAAAGAAATAAGCCACTTTAGGTTTCATACCTTCATGGTCTCAGAGTTGATACTTAAATTTAGGAATCTTCCCTTAGGCTGGTATTGTTAATCCTGAATGCAGTACTGACACCAATAACCTCTTGATTGCAAAAGCGATGGGTGCACGATACCTTTTAAAGTTTTGCACCAAAACACTCCACGATCCTGTCACAGACTGAAATAAACCCCTTTAAGTCCCCTCATTATCATCTCCTGCCTGAAAAGACATCCAGTTGTGCAATGGCCAAGTGCTTGGCTGCTAACCAAAAAGTTGGTGGATCAAACTTCCGCTAAGCAGAAGAAACCAGGCAATTTGCTACCACAAAGATCACAGCCTAGGAAATTCTATAGGACAGTTCTACTCTGCCACAAGGATTACTGTGGGTCAGAATCTGCTCAACAGCATCCAACAACAACAACAACAAAAACATCTCCTACTTGAAGTCAAGCACAGAAAGAACCTAATGCCAGACAAGCTTAACTCATAGCATTGAGGTATGTTTATACTCATGAACAGCATTTTCTGTTCAGGAAGTCCTCTATACATCATTCTGAAATGAATTGAATGAAATACTATCCTATTGGGAAGAGTATGAAGGGTAGCCAATTTTTTTTTTTAGTGTTTAAAAAAAAATCTGCACACCTGCAAAAACCAATCAAATGCCTCATACACAGTAGGTGCTTAAAAAACCCAAAACAACCCTTTGAAACCTAGATTCTCTTAATTTGACCTCAGTCCCTCAACACCTGTCATTTGGGTGATTAGTTAGAATTGACTAGATGGCAACTGGTTTTAGGATTTCCAGAGTTCAAAATTCCTACAGGAAAGCCTCCATCTGATGAGCTTTTATGATGCTTGGTGAGTGAAATTCTCAGATATTAAGTCTTTTATTCTCTACGGAGTTGAAAAGGTAATGTTGTTAATAGACAGCAGGCCATTTCCCCTGTGCTTGTTGTTTAGTTATCTCCTACAAAATAGAGCCCTCTCTTCCATTCAGACGTGCCGACACCCAGAACACCAAACAAATCTTGTTTGGAAACTGTTTCTGTAAGAAAGAGGGACCCAAGGGCCTGACAAATTACAGGGCATTCTGTATAAACAAGAAACAATTTTTTCCCCTGGAGGAAATGGTAAGGCATTGTGATTTAGGGGCCTATATTGTTAGTGCTCGCAACGAGAAATTCACTGTCTTCAGCCCATTGGCTTAAATGCATGGCGACACCAAAGAAGAGTCTTGGAGTCTGTCTTGGAAGAAGCATGGTCACAATGCACCTTCGAGGATGAGGATGGAAGACTTCTTTTCATGAACCTTGGACATGTTTTCAGGAGAGACTGGTCTCTGGGGAAGGACATCATGCTCGATAAAGTCAAGAGGCATTAAAAAAAGGTAGATCCCCAAAGTGATGGGTTGGCACAGTGACTGCAACGATGGGTCCAAGCACAGGAACAATTGTGAGGATGGGGCAGGACTAGGCGGTGTTTTGTTTTGGGGTACACAGGGTCACAATGGGTCATAACCGACCAGATGGAACCCAACAACAACAGCAGCGACAATGGAAGGGTGAGGATGGGCTTTGTCTGCCATCTGACATGATGCTGTCTGACATGAATTTGCCTGCCATCTGAGAGCATGTATCATAACGAGATACAATTTGCATGCAGGATGTGAATTTTTAAAAAGTACAAGTCATCATCCTTTAGAATATTTCATTTCCTTCAGGAATGCCTGGTGTTGTTTGATTTATGAATTTAATTAACATGAATCATAAAGAATTTTTAAGAGTACAAAGGCGATTTTCCCTAAAATCCCTCTGGATTTCATAACAAGAATTCTTTGCAAAGGATTGTCTTTAAGCAGATGTCCTCTAATTTGGAAATGTTAATTTTCCAATAAAGATAAATGTTTAATGTAGATTTGTAGCATGTAATAACATTCCCTTGATATAAACATCCCCCCAAATACTTCAAATTTTCCATCTGTGCTAGATGCTTTGAAATTAATGCCTGAATATTGGTAAGATACTTGATAGATACTAATCATATTTTTTCGATAATTCAATACATTTAAAATTTTTACATATATATTAGATGGCTGAAAGATATTTCAAATTGTTCCTTCATTAAGAGACATTCTTATAATTCCAGGTGCTATTAAAGAAGACTTCCTCTAGCCTTGTGCCCTGTGATGAGATTAGTGGAGGGAAAATGTGAGGATGTTGCAGGACCAGGCAACATTTATTTCTGTTGTACTAGGAATAAATGATGAGTGGAAACCCAACCTTCCAGCACTTAACAACAACGGTTGCTGTCAAACTTTGGGGTGTGTTGGTGAGTCCATTCTGTCTCCTAGCAGCCCTGTGGAATAAGGTGGAATGCCCTGGAAGTTTGCTGAGGTTGTAGATGGACACGTGAAGTGCTTGGTGAGTTCGAATTACTGGCCTTTTGATAAGCAGCCATACAAGTAACCTCTGGATTGCCAGTATTCTTGTTGTCAGCCATGCTATATCCAAATCCATGTCATCATTTGGTCACCTAGTGCCAACAATAGAATCCTGAAGGTTTCCAGAATGCCCCCCTGCCCTCCAGAACAAGTCACTAAATCCTTCCATTATCACCAACAAAATGCATTTTCACCTCTTTCTATTTCTACTATATATGTCCTTGTGAAAGATGCATAATTCTGCCTTCATCAGTAACCGCCTAATTAGTTGTCCTGCCTGCAATATTGCCTTTCTCAGCTTATCTCCACAGAGCTCTTAGAAGAAGCATCTTCCTGGAACACAAGTCTGGCTATGGAGGCTGTATTGAAACCCATCAGTGGCCTTACACCACAACAAGAATTAAGTTTGTTTCTTTTTCCCCCCAGGGGAAATAACTGAGGTTATTATTTTTTAACCAATAATAAAATGTGAGTTTTTAAGTAAATATTAGATTTGGCTAGCTTATATACACTGCAACTTTCACAGTTCTCTAGTACTTAAAGATGTTTGGATGAAATAGGGCGATATTAAGAAATCTGATTTTTAAATGTTGTCTAATAAAATGTATTACATTTCCCCCCAGGACTGTTCACTCTCTATCATACCTGCCTCATGTCAGCTACATCAATATCCTGGCAATTTCCTGCACATCCTACTTTAGATTCTGGACTTTTAGCCTTTGTTTTACATTCCCATTGACTAGACTAGTCCCCTCCCCTTTTTACAACTGGAAGACAGTATGCTAATCAATGAGGAGTGTTAAATTAGTGGAGAGAGTGTATTATGAGGGGCTGCTGTGTATAGGCTGTAGGGATTGAGAACTATCTCTGTGCCTTAGTCGCCACATTTATACAAAGGGGGAGACTCAGCCAGATGGTTGTATGGTGAGAGAGAAGGCATGCCAAGACAGCGCTCCTCGTTGCTGCTAGGAGCCACGGAGTTGGTTGAGAGATTCATTGCATTCCCATGCACAAGAGAACAAAAACCATTCAATCCAGAGCCACTGTCCTCAATGTTTTGGATAAGTTTCTGTCCATGTCACAGTCGCTGGTCAATCCATTTTGTCTGGGATCTTCCTCTTGCCTAAGCATGATGTCCCTCTCCAGGGACTGGTCTCTCCTGATAATATGCCAAAGTATGGGAGACAAAGTCTCACCCTCCTGGCTTCTAAGGATCACGCTGGTTGTACTTCTTCCAAGACAGATTTGTTTATTCTTTTGGCAGTTCGTGTATGTTCACCATCATTCAAATGCATGGACTCTTCTTCAGTCTTTTTTGAACTGCCGTATTTAATGTTTGGCAATGCTGCTGCTTTAAGGTGCCATTAAGTCAGTTCCCACTCATGGTGACCTTAGGGATGACAGAACAAACCTGCCCAGTCAGGCCCAGGCCATCCTCACAGTTGTTCTTGTGTCTGAGCCCCATGCTGCCCGCCCTAGGAGAATCCATGCCCTAGAAGGTCTTCCTCTTTTCCCTGTCGCTCCAGGTACCTCATTTGTGGAGGTCATTGAGGCTCACGGTCAACTTAGTTGCTCCCTGACCTTCAGCTGCTCTGATCATTTCAACCCTATGCTCTTATCACACTATGTTTTACATCCTTATTTTCATACCTATGTTTAAATGATCAACTTTTGTTTATGCTAGCAATCATGTTATCAATTATGCTCATGTTACCGGCTTCACGTTGATATTGCCCATTGGTTCCTCTTTTGGGCAGGAACCCTCGCCTAATGTAGTCATCTCACACAATCAGCACCCAACACAATGCTAGGCACTGTGTGATGAATTAGAATGGGGATCCTGTTGGGTAATGAAAGGAGAAGGCCTAAGTCCAGCTGCAAAGACATCGGGCCTCTAATGTGTATATAATGTCAAACAATCCTTCTGTTTCCTTTCCAATTACTATAAGCTCTAGAGTGACACATTTTTCCTTTTTAAATTAGAGGGCACATCAAAAAGAGTTACATGAAGGGAAAGGACCACTAGACAGTGCCCTGGGAGAGGTACAGCAACACCTGGCTTCTAACCCCGAGCAGCCACCCAGTAGATGTGTAGCCCTGGGCAAGCCATTCAATGTC
>NW_022111370.1:1857516-1861227 GCF_000313985.2 Echinops telfairi | reverse complement strand
TGTTCTGGGAGGTAATTTTTATGGAAGCAGGTCTTTTACCCCCCTGCTCTTCCCCCTCCCTGCCGCAGAACCATGAGAGGGCCTGCATTGCTAACATTTTGGTTAGCAGTCTATTATGTTAGTGTAATAGGAAAAATATAAAATTTGGTAGGCAGAATGCCATCACTTAATGGATCATTGTGAGGAGCCCTGGTGGTCTTTCAGGTAAACATTGGTCTAATAAACACAAGGTCAGAGGTTCAAACTCCTCAGGTGCTCTGCATAAAGAGTTACGGCCTCAAAAATGGCATGCAGAGTTGCTCTGAGCAAAAAGCCCGTCACTTTATACATTCCATTTTATTTTTAAAGGCTTCTAATTTTCCTAGACTTATACATTGTACATTCCAAGTTCCAATTATTAATTGGTGTTTGCAGCGGTTTCTTCTCATTTTGAGCCGTGCTCCAGGAGCAGAAGCAGGTCTCAAAGGCTCACTTCCAGCAGGCTTTCCCTCCTCCATGTTATTCTGGCTGACTGTTTGAGAAGGCAGCTCTTCCTCCGTCCTATCTGGAGTGCCTTCCAACTTGAAGGTGTCATCTTCTGGCACCATCCCAGTGTTCAGCCTCTGTTCATCAGGTTTTCAGTAACTGACAAGGCTTCTATTCTGTTCCTAGGGTTTTCAGCGGCTAATTCCTTTGAAGTGGACAGCCCTTTCTCCATCTTTTTGAGTCGCTACAGTCTCTGCTGAAACTTGTACACTTTGGTGAGCTTGCTGGAATTTGATATAGCCTTCTGCATCACAACAACCCACAAGCCAGCACAGTAGGACAAGCGTTGTCTCAGAAGAAGTACAGCAAGGATGCCCCGCAAGGCAAGGATAGCCAGAGTCCGTCTCATGTATTTTGGACATGTTATCAGGAGAGTCCAGTTCTTGGAGAAGGACATCTTGCTTTGTGAAATGGAAGGGGCGGTACCAATAGGCTGGCCCTTGACTAGATGGATTGACAGAGTGCCTGCAACAATGGGCTGAAATATACAATAAACTGTGACGATGCCGCAGGACATGGGGTTGTTCATTCTGTTGTACATCCATCTCAGTGAGTTGGAACTGACTCTATGGTACCTAACAAGAAGAACAACAACAACATGAGTCTAGGAATGATTCTAATAGTGTGGCTGAACCAAAGTCAAACTGTGTTCATCAAAATGGCTGCACTAAGAAGAATGCAGTCTGACCTAATCCAGTGAGCCTAGAACATAGATACGAATGATGCCTGCTACCTAGCAATATATTGAATCTACTCTATCTAATATTATCAAGGCTCACTCTTGAAGGCAGAGAAACTACTGCAATTGTATATGCCACCAAAGAAGCATAAAGGCCACCATACTGGAAATAAATGTCCGCAGCACCCAGGAGCCTAGGACTCATTAAACAAATCTTTTCCCTAGCCATGCTTGGAGGAGTACATTAGAAATACAGTAGCTGGAGAAAGTATTGGGAAGGATACTTTGAAGTGCAACCCACGTTTGCATAGGAAATTGCTAAAGAAATTATTTTTGTGGTGCATTATGGGTCCTTCATCTTCTGCCTGTTCACAAAGCCTTGCAGTATTTTTCCCCAAAGTCATCAGAACTCTCCTAAAATGTTCTAGAAATGGATGCAATTATACACAAATCAGATTTTCTTAATACACACATTTTCTTAATATTTGTCCACTACACTTGCAGCACACCCTTCTACCAAATCATTCTTGCGGGTGTATTTCTGTTATGGGTTAAATGGGATTTCCCCAAACCCTATGCCTGTGGGAAGAATCCTGAGGTGTTCAGTAGGTCTTACCGGAATAGGGTGAGGTTTAATCTAATTACTTCCAAAAAGACAAGAACAGAAACAAACACACACACACACACACAGGGGTAGAAAAACATCTTCAGAACATCTACAAGGCAAGGGACAGTAAAGAACCAGTGAACAAACAGCTGGGGCTACTGAGAAGGATGGTGAGGATGGTGAGGATGGTGAGGATGGTGAGACTTAGCCTCACTTCCTTTGGACATGTCCTTAGGAGAAGCCAGTCCCTGGAGAGGGACACCACATGTGGTAAAGTCGAGGGTCAGAGAAAACGAGGAAGTCCTTCTACAAGATGATTGACAGCAAGGCTGTAACAATGGGCTCAAACATAAGCATAACGGTGAGGATGGCTCAGGACCTGTGGTGTTTTGTTCTGTTGTACAAAAGGCTACTATGAGGTGGAGCTAACCAGGTGGCACCTCACCACAACAACCACAACAACAACAGACGAGGAAGGAATCAAGCCAGTGAGACTCTGACTCAGGTTTGGAGATTCCATCACGGTGAGAAAATAAATTTTGTTCTTTCCAGCCATCTGAGCTTCAATAATATTATTAAACATGCATAGACTGTCTTCAGGAATCAAAAGAAGGATAGTCATGGTAACAAAAAGCCATAAGACAACAAACAAATCTAAAAGTGCTGGTGAAACAGCTTTATCAGGGCATCTTTTAAGACAGTAAAAAAGTCACACATTGTAAGTGCTATGCTGGTCTCACCCCTCAGGCCGATCCCGGGAACATCAGGGCACTGGGAATGAGGAACAGAAGGGGGAAACGTTCGCTTTCTACAGTGAGAAAAGTTAACAAAAGAAAGATTCAAATTTACTGACATCAAGTTGATACTGACTCATAGCAACCTGGCTAGAACTGGCCCTCTGTGTTTCCAAGACTATAACTGGTTCCGGAAGTGGAAAGTTCCGGCTGTCTCGCTTGCTGTGGCTGCTGGTCTCATATTGCTGACCTTGCAGATCCGAGTCCAACTGCTAATCATGACGATGCCTGTCAGGGCCTCCCATGTTGTCCACTGTTCTTTTATCTCTTCTTCCAGACAAAGGACGCTCATGGAAGCCGCTTTGACAGTAACACAGACAGATGGTGGGCCGAAATGCAGACACAATAGCATGTGGACATGGTGTTCTCAGATCAGAAAGAAGCACATTGCTCACCACCCAAAAGGGGACTAGCGCCCATTCTCCTAGCAACTTTGTGAAAGAAGTTACCTTCTTTTCTTGCTTTTTTTTCCCTCAAAGCTATATATGTAATTTTTTTTTTTTACAAAACAACCTTATGATCCTCAAAGTATTCTCCATTACACTTATATGCATTTGTCAAATCTGAGATTGCAATCTTGGAAACATTTATCTTTGCTTTTAAAAAAAACTATTAATCATTTTATTGGAAGCTCTTACAGATGTTATAACTATTCATAAATCAATTAGATTAAGCATCACTGTACAATTGCTGCCGCCATCATTTTCAAAACATTTTCTTTCTTCTTGACATCAGCTCCCTTTTATTCCCTCCCTCTCCCGTCCTCCACCTCCCAACCCTTATTGTTATGCTATATACTAGTATTATTGTTGTTTTCTGCATCTTACACCATCCAGTATATCCTTTCACCTTCTATTCTGTTGTTCGTTTCCCTCAAGTGGGATTATATGTTCATCATTCATATCAGCTCCCTCTTCCTCCCTTGCCCCCACCCTCTTTTCCCATCCCCTTAAGGAGTCATCACTCCCATTACTGTTTCTGAAGGGCTATCTTGGTTTTTATGCACTCAATGATCTTAATTGTACAAATGAACATACTCGTGTGTGATAGGATTAATGAGGTAAAACAAGAAGTATAATAGTGAGGGGCGGAAATATTAAAGAACC
>NW_022111370.1:1850102-1855146 GCF_000313985.2 Echinops telfairi | reverse complement strand
GTCAACCCAGACTAACACAATAAAGGAACCAGCAATCAAGGGAGCAAGGGGCCTATTGCATTGGGTACATCTGCTGCACAAGACCTCTTTACATGTTGAAAAACCAAGGATATTGCTTTGAGGCCTGACCCAAGCCATGATATCATCAATGGCCTCCTCTGCGTGTGAAAGCTGGACATTGCATTAATAAATAGTTGATTACAGAGATCCAGTGGCACAGTGGATCAGCTGGTGGAACCCCCCAGCCACCCTTTAGCAGAAACATAGGACAATCTGCACATACGTTGTGCAGGTTGCTTTTGCTGCTATTGTCAGGTGCTGGCGAGTTGGTTCCGACTCCTTGGGAGCCCATGTACAGCAGAATGCAACCTTCTGGTCCTGGTCCATCCTCCCAATTGTTGCCACTTTTTGAGTGCATTGTTCCAGCCACTGTGTCCGTCTATCTTGTCAAGGACCTCCCTCTTTTTCACCTTCCCTGTGTTTCACTCAGCATGATGCCCTTTTCCAGCACCTGCTCTCTCCTGACAACAGGCCCAAAGTCAATGAGAGGAAGTCTTGCCATCTTCGTCTCAGAGGAACATTTTGGCTGTGCTTCTTCCAAGACAGATGGGTTGGTTCTTTTGGCAGTTCCTAGCACTGTCAATATTCTTCACCAGGGCCATCGTTTTGATTCTTTTTTGGGCATCCTTATTCAATGCTCAACTTTCACCTGCATAGGACGCCATTGATAATATCGTGGCATGGGTCAGGCCTCAAAGGAACATCTTTGTGTTTTCCAAACCTGAAAAAGTCTTGGGCAGCAGATTTACCCAATGTGATATGTCCTTTCCTCTCTCGATGGCTGGTCCCATGAGCGTTGGTTGTGGATTCAAGCAAGGTGACCTCCTTGACGAAGTCTAACTTTTCTCCATTGATCATGATATTACCTCCTGGCCAAGTTGTGAGAGTCTCTGTTGTTTTCAGGTGCTCTCAAGTCATCTCTGAGTCATCGTGAGCCTAGGTACAACACAATGAAATACTGCCCCATCCCGACCCAGATGGTTTGTTGTTCAGCTTGAGCCCATTGGTACATCTACCCTCTCAGTCCACCTCATTGGCAGTTTTCCTCTTTTTCATTGACCTTCCACTTTACCAAGCATAATGTTTTTTCCCCACAAACGAGTCTCTCCTAATAACATGTTCAATGTACCTGAGACAGAATTTAATCATGCTCCCCTTTAAAGACTAAAATAAATAAAAAAAGATGATGACCTATGAAATCCCATAGGACAGTTTTATTTTGTTCTATAGTGCTGGTAGGAATTGGCATCCACTCTAAAGTACACGACAACAACAATTGCTAAAACAAAAGGCTTGACCACCTACAATAACGAAGACGTTCATAAGCGAAAGGATGTGAACTCCTCAATAACTAATCCTAATCCAGTTGGAAATTTTAAAGTCAACCCAAACGCTCTGCTATAGAGTTGATTCCTACTCATACTGACTTGTGGAGCTGAGAGTACAGAGTAGAACTGCCCCATAGGGTTTCCAAAATTGTAAATCTTTTCTGGAGCAGACAGCCTCATCTTTCTCCGTAGGAGGGGCTGATGAGTTACAACTACTGACTTTATGGTTTGCGCAGCCCAATGCACAACGCTCTAGGGGTTCCTTGGGAAAACAGGTTCTTTTAAATTAAAGTTTTGCTCTCTCACTTGAAACAAGGGTTGAAAGCCATCCTTTGAAGCCATCACTTGAAAGCCATCCTCTCAGAAGCATGGACATTTAAATATGCCTTGTATTCTTCAAGTGTAGAAGCATATTCAAAATGTAAATATTGCAGTCCTAGGATCTGCAGTGCTGATAACACTAGATTCTGTCTGTAAATGTCTGGTTCCCTTTAGAATTGGTCAATAATTCGAGGGCAAGGAAGAAGCTCTTCAAAGTCTCACCCTGCTTAGAACAGAGAGTGCTGGAAATATTTACCAGGAATGGATAAATAAATACTAAGTTTCTTCTAACCTTTTAAGAAATTAAACAATAAATTTGCGCTGGTAGTACCCTCAAAAGCATGTGTTCATGTTACTAAAACACCACATACATCAAAACATTAATTTTGCCTCTGTAATTCCCTTCAGTCTTTCTTTATTAAATTATGCTTAGGGAACATTTTAGCTACTTTGTTTTTTTCCACTAAAAGTCTTCCCTTTCTCTTATATACATCTCAGACCCTGATGACCAGAGCGAACAAGAAATGATTATGAAGCAATTTTGAAGGCTAGAGGAACTCCGGTTGCATAGTGCTGATGTGCTGGGCTGCTAATTGCAAGGTCAGCAGATCAAAACCACCAGCAGCTCTGAATGAGAGAGGGCTTTCTACTCCCTTAAAGAGTTACAATTTTGGAAACGCATAAAGGTAGTTCTACCTATAAGGTTTCTGTGAATCAGAATCTACTTGATGACAGACAGTGAGTATTTTGAAGGCCAAGTGCTGTTCTATCTCATCTCCCACCCCTGTGATGGCTTGTTATTACTATGGGCACAGAAATTAAAGTGAGACCAGGAGAATAAGAAATACCACTCTGGTTGCAACACAAAATTGAAAAACCTCAATGCATTCTATCACAGGGATATTAAAAATCAAACAAACAAACACAACATTTTAATACCATAACTACAGTGCTCGGCTTACAGAAAAAATGATCAAAAACCACAGAGCTAGTTTTGACTGTCCATTCAATGAATTGTGTGTTTGGAACTTTCCCTAGTAATTTCATTTTCTTAGCCTAAGAGTCCACATCTGCAAAATGGCCAATCAGAAATGATGATGTAACAGGTGATTAAGATAATGTAACAGGTAATTAAAATAAGTGAAAAAGAAATAAACATATGTCCTAAACACTAGAAATAGTAGATACAACCAATGCGCTCAGTGTTTTGCTGCTTCACATTGGCATGTGAAATTTGGAAATTGAATAAGGAAGACTGAAACAGACCGAAGACTTGATGCATGTGAACGACGGTGCTGGAGAAGAAGGCCGAATGTACCACAGGCTGCCAACAGATCAAACACGTCTGGCTTGAAAGAAATACATCTCGAATATTCCTTAGCGGCAAGGATGGCAAGACGTCCGTTCATGTACTTTGGCCATGTTATTAGGAGAGACAAGCCTAGAGAAGGACATCACGTTAGGTAAATAGAGGGACAGCCAAAACGAGGACAATCCCTCAACAAGATGGATTGACACGGTAGCTGCAACAACAGGTTCGGCATAAGAGCAATTGTGAGGATGGCACAGGACCCGGCAGTGTTTTGTTCTTTTGTGAATAGGGTAGCTATGGGTTGGAACCAACACGATGGTGCCTAATGACAACAACAACTTGCATGAGTCAACATACTTACATTCCCTGAATGTAATAATGGCATCCATCTGGTTCAGGCCGATTTTCACATTAAATGGTGGGGAATGACTTCTCTTGCCATAAACCCCCTCCCTGCTGTAGAGTCCTTTCCCACTCATAGTGACCTTACAGGGCAGGGTAGAACTGCCCCTGTGAATTTCTAAGACTGCACTTCTACAGGAAGGAAAGCCTTATCTTTCTCCCTCAGAGTGGCTGGTGGTTTCAAACTGCTGACTCTGTGGATAGCAGCCCAACATGTAACCACTATACCATCAGGCTCCTGTGTTTACCCACGATCTTTGGAAAAAGATGTAAAATCAGGGTGAAGATCTAGATTCAAATCAGCTCCTAGGGAGTGAAGTTGTGAAATTTGTTTCATTTCATGAGACCTCTGAGGTCACCCAGGATAAAGCAAAAACCCAAGTCATAAGGCAGAGTTTCTTTCTACCTGGAGCTTTGCTCTCTGTCTATGTGAGAGAGGAAATTATGTGATATTTACAGTGGAAAGAAACAAGCTACACAATTAACAAAGAAATGATTGAAAGTCTCTGAGCCTCTGAGTGGCAGACTAATTTTTAGGGGGTAAACGAATACAGAGTTACACGTGTGGTCATATAGATAACCTGGCACAATGGGGGTAAACGAAGACAGAGTTACACGTGTGGTCATACAGATAACCTGGCACAATGGCGGGTGCTCTGCACATGTTGGATCCTTTTCATGGAACTGTTGTTGGTTCTACAAAAAGAAGTTTCCACAGCTTTAAAGAAAAGACTTCTTGGGAGTATACAGAAATCTGGAACTCTCTTTAGAATCCACGTAGTGTTGTTTTCCTTAAAGATCTCTCAGACATAATTTTCCCAGATTTTCACCACATGAGAAGGTTCATTTGGTTAATGTTCACTTTGTTACTTACTACAAAATGCTTTGTATTTTTAAAAATAATTTCATTCTTTAGACATCAAAAAACATTTTTGGGAAAAGAAAAACCCACCAAAATGACAATGGTGCCCTGGGAGAAGGCCTCGGGGTGAGTTTTCCTCAGTCAGAGTGACTTAAAATCATTCATTGCATCAAAGTTGCATATGTCAGAAGTTCCTTATGACTTCCATAGGTTCCCTCCTCAGGGCGACCCCTCAGATGGCTGGGTGGCTATGGGGCTTATCATCCTCTTCCAAGATGGCAACACTCACTTCCATGTGGCTGTAAAACTGAAATCTTCATTTCTGAAAACACTCAGCTGTCTGTTTGTCATGTATGGAGTCACTGTGAGTCACAAAGCCACCCCTTGTCTGTCACTTTGTCATACTGTGGTGGTTTGTGTGTTCCTGTGATGCTGAAAGCTAAGTCACCGCTGTTTCAAACACCAGCAGGGTCACCCCAGGGGAACATGTTTCAGCAGAGCTTCCAGACAAAGAACAGACTATGAAGAAGGAATAGGCTGTCCATGTCTGAGGACACCGAAAACCTAATGGACATCATTGAAACACTGTCAGGTACTTAAAGCCTAAAAGCTGAAATAGAATATTGTCAGAGGTAGTGCTAGAAGATATGCCCCTCAAGATAGAAGGAACTCAAAATATACCTGAGAGGTGCCGAAGGGATCAGTTATCAGATATCAAAGAACCAAAAATCATACCATTATGTGCTCATCTTCCTGATA
>NW_022111370.1:1846989-1849234 GCF_000313985.2 Echinops telfairi | reverse complement strand
TAACTAAATAAAGAAAAAAGAAAAAAATATATACCTGAGAAAGAGTGGCCTTCTCCAAGCAGAGCTGACTATAATGACGTGCACAGAGACAAGCCTGTGGGAATAAGCCTGTGGAACCTTCACTTGTTAGTGGGGCAACACTCACAATCAGAAAAAATGAGCTGTGGAAATCTATTAACAATCAGAGTGTAGGGAGTATGAATCTAAGAAGTTGGGATTCTGCAAAAATGCAATGGAACACTTAAAGATCCATATTTGGGGGTTCATGAGGTGAAAGGGACTGCTCCTGGCCATTTTGAATCAGAAAATCATAGGGCTTACTATCTGCGCGCCACACAATCTAGAACAGTGGCTCTCAGCCTTTCTAATGTCACCACCCTTTAATGCCGTGCCTCAAGTGCAGGTACTTCATCACTGTAATTTTGCTACTGTGAAATGGTCGTTAGGTCTCCCAAAGGGGTCGCGACCCACAGGTTGAGAGGAATGGCTTTGCATTCATTATCAAAAGACATTTCAAGATCTATCCTGAAATACAATGCTATCTGTGATAGGATTAGATCTATCTGCCTTCAAAGAAGTTCAATAGACACAACTGTTCATCAAATTTATGCAACAATCACTAAAAGTTAGCGAGAGAAAATTGATAACTCAGGTACGCTGGACTCAAGCCCTGCTACTTTCACATATGTAGGTGAATGTTGGCTACTGAACAAGAAAGACGGAAGAAGAAATCATGCATTTTACATATGGTGCTCGTGAAGAATAATGACAGTACCATGGATAGCCAAGGGAACAAACTGATTTATCTTGGAGGAAGGACAACCAGAATGCTCCTTAGAGGAAAGGAGGGCGAGACTTCCTTAGATACTTTCGACATGTTGTCAGGAGAGACTAGTTCCTGCAGAAGGACATCATGCTTGGCAATGTAGAAGGGGAGTGAAAGAGGAAGTTATCTCAGGGAGATGAATGGACACAGAAGCTGTCAAAATGGACTCAAACATAAGAACCCTTCTGAGGATGGTGCAGGAGCAGGCAATGCTTCGTCCTGTTGTACACAGGGTGCACTTTGAGTCAGAACAGACGGTTCTGGTAAATTCCGGGGAGCTTTAAGGGTATGGAGGGGTTGGGGGATGAATAAAATGAACATATAATGATGACTCACAGTGTGCTGGGCACTGGATCAACAATTTGGAGGTACACTTCCTTCACAGCAAGACAAAGCAGAGACTTTTTCACATTATGTATACGACTCCAGGGAAGAGAGAGTAAGAATATTTTCTAAGGTCTGACAGAGACTATGTAGTAGGACTGAAGTTCAAACCTGAGTTTGAAGGCAAAGCCGTTGTATTTTGCTAGTCTGTCTCCATGAAAGGCAAACCCAGTACAAAACAAAACAAAATAAAAACCAAGAAAAAACACTTCTATCAAGTTGATTGTGCTTCTTAGTAACAGTATATAGGAGTTTGAGGCTGTAAGTCTTTAGGGCAACAGATAACCTCATCTTTCTCCCTTGGGGCAGTTGGATGGTTTGAACCTCTAACATTGCATTCTGTAGTCCAGTATTTACCCAGTGGCACTACTAAGGCTCCTTCAAGTATAACTATCCCTAGTGCTACCTAACCCACTCTAATCCTTAGGGACCCGATATAGGATTTCAGAGACTGTAAGTCTTTACAGAAGCACAATGCCTTCACCTCTCTGCCATGGTTAGCAGCCCAACACCTGTGCCACAGCACCACCATGGGTCCATACATGTAACTATTGACGAAGTTAAAAAAGGGGGCAATTCTGTCCCACTGCTTCTCAACTTACCCATTCACTGAAAATATCCTTAGTCAATGATTCAACCCATATTTATATATCTAGTTCTTTATTGGGCATTGGCCTTAATAGCAGGAGAAAGGCAGGGCTTTCTACTCCTATAAATAGTGACGGCCTACGAAGCCCACCACGGGGTCACTATGTGTCAGTATTGCTCCATGACAATGAGAGGTCTTACAAATGAATCAGTAGGCATTTTCCCACCCTCTTGAAGATGCCAGTCTATGGGGGAACCAGAAGTGAATCAAATAATCACTCAAATATATGTCATAGTGCTTGTAGCAGTTAGATAATCTGTTGTCAGATTGAGATTTAAGAGTGAAAGGGTGGAGTTTAGTCTGTCAATCCGGTTGCAGCTTGATGACCTCATTTGAAGGCACTAAGGAGATAAATAGCTCTCTGGAGATGGGACACATGCTCACTC
>NW_022111370.1:1838340-1846119 GCF_000313985.2 Echinops telfairi | reverse complement strand
TTGATAATTTACAAATTATTATATTTTTCATGTCTTACACTGACCAATGATGTCTCCCTTCATCCATTTTTCTGTTGTCCATCCCCCTGGGAGGATAGTCAATATAGTCAATATATAGTCAATCATTGTGATCAGTTTCCCCTTTCTCCACCCAACTTCCCCTTCCCCTCCTGGTATCACTACTCTCATTATTGGTCCTGAGGGGTTTATCTGTCCTGGATCCCCTGTGCTTTCAGCTCTTATCTGTAGCAGTGTACATGCTCTGGTCTAGCTGGATTTGTAAGGTAAAATTGGGTTCATGATGGTGGGGAGAGGAAATATTAAAGAACTAGATGAAAGTTGTATGTTTCATTGGTGCTATACTGCACCCTGACTGGCTCGTCTCTTCCTTGTGACCCTTTCTTAAGGGGATGTCCAATTGTCTACAGATGGGATTTGGGTCTCCACTATGCCCTCCCCCTGAATCACATTGATATGATTTTTTGTTCTGGCTCTTTGAGGTCTGATACCTGATCCCATCAACACCTAATGATCACACAGGCTGGTGTGCTTCTTCCATGTGGGCTCTGTTGCATTTCATCTATATGGCCGCTTGTTTATCTTTAAGCCTTTAAGATCCCAGATGCCATAGCCGGGCACCATCAGTTTCTTCACCACTTTTGCTTATGCACCCATTTTGTCTTCAGCAATTGTGTTGGGAAGGCAAGCATCATAGACTGCAGGACTATTAGGACAAAGTGTTGTTGTGTTGAGGGAGTACTTGAGTAGTGGCCCAATGTCTGTTTGCTGCCTTAATATTTAACATATAAATATATGTACGTATATCTATTTCCCTATCTTTATATATAAATTTATTGACATATGTACATGCCTGTATTTAGACTTTGATAAACTTCCTTTGTCTCTTTTATTTCCTCTATCATTTTACTTTCCTCTTGTCCACTATTATGCACCTCTTGATCGCAGCAGACAGCCTCAACTTTCACCTACAGGGCTGCTACTAGTGGATTTGAACCGCCGACCTATCGGTTAGCAGCCCACTGCCTAACCTGAGGGATATAGGGGTCCTTATATTTTCCCATCACCTCACTGCCATAGAGTCAATGATGACTCATAGTCAACCTCCTGCAGGTTTCCCAAACTGTAACTGTTTACGGGATTAGAAAGTCCGCTTTTTCTCCCTTGGAGCTGCTGGTGGTTGTGAACTGCTGACTATGAGGGTCACAGCCCAATGCTTATGCACTACACCACCAGGGCTCCACTATGTGTCTCCCTTGGAAACTTCAGTTTCTAGGAGCATCCTTGATACCCCAAAGCTCTGGTACAGGTTGAAGAAATATGGGTTTGCTCTTACTTCCATTCTGTTTGTTGTCAATATTTGAGCTTCTTCTATTTTCTCATCTTTTCCTTTGCAGAGGTTATCCTCTGAAAGGACAATCGGGAATGGTGTGAAGCTTTGCTGGGATGAATAACCTGCCAGTGCCTTGGGGCTTCCAAGCTCACCGAGAGAGGGTTGTAGTGACTCCTTATCTTCACTCCACTGGGGGCTGGGTAGGCTGGTCCAGCAGAGCCCCAGACTGGTCACTCTCTCCTAGCTTGCTGCTTTGAGTGGCAATTCAAAGGGTTCTCTGGAGCTCTGTTGCAGAAGGTGCAAAGGCGCTGGCATGCTTTGTGTTTGATGACTACAATATTAAGGCACAAGAGGGCAGCAGTGCCCTCCAGGACAGCTAGAAGCTAGCTTTCCCATGCACCTTCTCCAGGAGCGGTCCTTCCTGAAACTTTGTTCATGTCTGGGCAAAGCAATTTCTTTTTTTGAGCAATTTCTTTTTTTTAATGAAAGTTAACCCTGAGCTTTGGTTCACATTTTGTACACCAACTATTTCCAGGGAAAAGGACTAGAGACCCAGGGGCTGCAGCAATGGGCTGGAATATGACGGCTGTGAGGATGGGGCGGGCCTGGGTGAGTTCCATTCTGCTTTACACAGAACAGAACAGAACAGGGATCAAACGGCCAGTGCCTGACAGCAAATGCATGCTCATTTCCCCAGGGGGTTATTTTTGCAATGCTGACGATCATTAAGAACCTGTTAATTTTTTACTTATTTATTTTGGTTTGTTTTCATGTAAGAGAGGGCATCATGTGAGGGGACTTGAAAAAGTTCATGGACACACATTCCATTAGGGTGTGAGTCTATTTTTTCCAGGGATCTTTGAAGGCCCCTCATGTTGATCTCTATTCCGTCTCATTTACTTATTGAACCTCAAAGTTGTTTGTTTGTCTTTTACAATCATGAACCAGTCTTTAATCCTCTTAGTTATTGTTCTAAGATGTAGTTTTTGGATTTGACAACCAAGATTTAAAATTCACCCCTCTTATTGACTAGCCGTAGGGAAAGCAGTTCGAAACTAAGAGCCTGCTCCTTGGGAGAACGATGAGGCTTCTACTCCCATAATGAGTTACAGGCTCTGAAACCCACAGGGACAGTTCTACTCTGTCCTAGAGGGGTGCTGTGAGTTGGAATTGACTCCATAGTAGGGAGAATTTTGGCTGGCACTCTGAATGTGGTTGTTAAATTCAGAGAGAGTTAGTATACTCATCCTTGATTTATTCATCAAATATTTTTGAAAACCTATGTCAGTCACACAATGCAGTAAATGTTGAATGTCGCACAATCATCAAGACAGATGAGGCCTTCAGAGGAGGAACACGTAAATCCAGAGACTGGATGGAGTTATGATCAGTGCTACAAGGGAAGAAAAGACTCGAGGAGAGAGAGAGAGAGAGAGAGAGAGAGAGAGAGAGTCTTTGCTGCTGTAGTTAAGGAAATGTATGAGGGTAGACTCCCTGGAGTAGTGAGTCTAAGCAGTTAGATTCCCAAGGGTGAGTGAAGGATAGAATGGGAAAGAATTCGGGGAAAAGATCAAGGGAAAAGAATGTACAGAAATCCTTGGAATGGGAAGGACGGTAATTTGTTCCAGCAGTAGAGAGATGGTGTGTTAGGCTGCTTGTCTAGAGAAAACCTATGAGAAAGAGGTTGATATCAAGGAGTAAATTTATATCAAGAAGGCAACCGAGCCCTGTTCACCTAAAGTCCCTCAGTCGGATACTAGTCCATACGTCCGTCTTCAGACCCACGTAGCTGCAAGCGAATGACACAAAATATTGAAGCATAAAACGGGAAGATCCCAGGTGGGAGGTACCCTTGTGTGGACCCAGAGTCGGAGGAAACATGGCAGGGCCCGGACCGCTCTCAGGGCCAGGTGGTCCACATGGGGAGGCAAACTCCTAGCCAACAGGAAGGCTCAGTTCCAAGTGTCTCTCCCTCTTACATAAAAAGGCTATGGCGCCCAGGAGGTGTCACCGGCTTTGACCTGATTGCCATGTTGGGTTCCACCCCGATACTTCACTTTCATACAATGTAAGTTGAAATCAAATCATCCAGCTGTCACAGATGCCAATTGCTCCCTGACTATAATGGCCTAAGTTAAGGTTAGTTGACTCAAGGATCAACGATGCATATATCAACTATATGCTACCTATGTCAAAGATCAGGGGTCTTTCCGATTTCTAAGAAAGTAATATTGTGCTTGCTTCACAGGAGGGGGTTAAGGTCTACTTTACATTTGACTTGACAGTCATAATAAACACCTATGTTACTGCTTTATATACATACATACTTACATGTGAGGTGGCTTCAAAAAGCCCCTGGTAAACTTTCATGATCTTTTAAAATTGACATATAATCCACATATCATACGACTCAGTAGTTCGATCATATTAAGAAGAGTTGTGTCATCATCACCTCAATCAATTATAGAACATTTTCTTCTTTCTTGTTGTTATTGTGGTTAGCTCCCCATTTCACCCCAATCTTCCCTGCCATGTCCCTAGGTAATTATTAATTGAGTTATTTTCTCTCTCTATTTACCTATCCAGGATTTTATGCACAGAAAACAAACAAAACAGAATCAAGAAACAAGCACACAAACAAAATCCCCAACAACAATGACAAAATAAAGAGATAAAAGCCTTAATTGAAAAGGAAGCAGAGATATGTGAATTGTAAGTCCATTAAACTATTAAAAAAAGAAATACACACACCTGGATGCAGGCTATGCCAAGAGACAATAATTTCACAGTTTTGCTAGTTTAATAAAGGTTCAATAACTTTTCAAAAAAAAGTAGGAGAAGAAAGCAGAAGACATTAGAAGCTGGAACAAATTTGAAATGGGTCCAAAGAGAGACCACATGATAAGGT
This sequence comes from Echinops telfairi, assembly GCF_000313985.2. Classification (NCBI taxonomy): domain Eukaryota; kingdom Metazoa; phylum Chordata; class Mammalia; order Afrosoricida; family Tenrecidae; genus Echinops; species Echinops telfairi. Next base: position 1,841,860 of record NW_022111370.1, on the reverse strand, counting down.
GTTAAATTGTTACCTAGCTACAGCTGCCATGGTTGACTGTACAAGCTCGCTGTCTCAGAGCAAGGCTATTCACCTCCCCTAACATAGTCAGAGTCAATTCACCAGAGGCTTAAATCCCGTGGGTACCCTGCTAATGGATTTTAGGCTTCCACTGTCCTCTATAGCCTTCCACAAACCAGGCTTCAGAATAGTCCCCTCGTACAGTGCCCAACAAGCTCCTTACCACATTCTAGACCATGAATATTCCTCACTTCCTGTTTGGCCTACAAACAGCTGACTTCCAAACCCTACTGTATATTTATTCAGCATGTACTTTGTAGTGAACGCTCTGCTGTGTGCTGTAAAAATAGACCTTAATCTCACGGAGTCTTTCCACTGATCAGCTTTTATAGTCCTTGTGGGTGTGAAGTTATTTCAGCTGAATAAAGAGTTTAAACATATTGGGAACTCAAGCTTGTTGTCATTACTTCTCCAAACATAAAAACAAAACCAAAAAGGAAACCCATAAAGTCACACATAAACAAAAGAAGCTATAACGGCCATGACTTACAAGGGCAATGTAAAGAAACCTGAATTATGATTATGATTAATTGATTATGATTAATTCATAAGTTGGAGTTACTTTTTAATCTTTTTTTGTTGTTGTTGCTTTTGTCAGTCACCAATCACAATAATGTCTTTTATTTTTCTATGTATTCCTATAGGGCATAGTTCTATGTTATTTCAAGCCCTAATAAGGTATTCATTACATTATTTTAGGAACTCTATCTTTCTGGAAAGCTGGAAAGCTATTCTATGTAGCTTATACCTATATTCATAATTATACCCTGTAAATGGAACTAGTCTGACTCTCAATCCTTTCTGTGTGCCTGTCATATATAACTTCCTAGGATCAGGTACAAACATGATGTTGGAAGTTGCTCAAATAGTGTGTGCATCTTTTAGTTAAAATTTCCCACATATGTTTGAATCCCCCTTCTGTGTACATGCATGTGTGTGTGTGTGTGTGTGTGTGTGTGTGTGTGCATTTAGCAACTTAAGATATGACCTGGGCTACAAGTGTATACACACACACACACACATGCACACACACACACACACAAACATGTCTGGAGGGCACCCTTTTTGCACAGTGGCTAAAGTGTTGAGATTGTAGTTGCTCAATCCTGCTCCACAAGAGAAGAGTGAGATAGTCTGGTTTTGTAAAAATGTAGACCCTAGAAAACGGTGTGGGGTAAATCAACTCTGTCCTCTAGGGTAATTGGTATAGACATCAAGGCTGTGAGTTTGGTGTGGGCTTTGATGCATACATAAATCTTTGTTCCTCAAAATGATTTAGACACTCCAGGCATGTCAAAGAGCTATTAAATCACAGAAGATTCACCACTCTCACTATTTTTTCCCATTTCCATCTCCATGCTTCTCATCATTTTTAGGGCTTGCGGATATCCAAGACATTTATTTACAAATATGCTGCAGACATTACTTCAATCAGCAGGAGATGCTTGTCAAAACTCATGTTATATTAACACATTATTAAGTTTGTGATAACATGACTTTACTTTCTCTAGTGAGGCATAAAACGACCAGCTTTATGTTCTTGCCACATAATAAAGGAAAAGCAATTCATGTTTCTTTTTGTCTCAATATTGCACAAATATTTCCATTTTCTGGTTCATCAGTTGTTAACTTTAGTGCTACCCAGAGAGAGATAAGTATTTGCATTTAAATCATGCTACCTGGATTTTATGTTTTCTCTGTTCCTTGTTATTTTCCTTGGAAGATTAGGGTCTGAGTGGTTTGGTCCTTATGCAGTCTCTCAAAAACCAACAAATCCCTTTGTCCATCAGACCCAGCAAGAAGAGAAGTGTTTCCTTTGATAGTTATAATGCTCTGTCACAATGGGACATTTTTGGAGAAAGAATTGGAATGACTAATTTGAGTTCCTATAGATAGTATATTCTTGTTCTCACAGTTAACATTTTCTTCTATAAGAACCACTCCTCTCCGGCCCCAATCAGAGCCAAAGTGTCCCCTCCCTAGAAGTGTGTGCTACAAAGGACAGTAGTAAACCTCCAGGTGTGGGAGAGAGGCCTGCCTTCATGACCACAAGGAAGCAAACCAAGAAGGAAAAAGAGAGAGTGAGGGCCGAGACCCTACACTGGCACACCAAGACCTAAGGACAGTGTCCCTGCAGGAGCTACTAAGGCACAGAGAGGACTGTGGGGCTGACAACAGCCCCAGATATAATGGAGCATACCGTGACAGAGGACAATACTGGGGACACACAGTGGGGCGTGAGCCCCATCTGACTCCCCTCACAGATGGTGAACCAAAAAGGGGAACTTAACAGATCAGTCATGAGAACACCGCAAAGCCACAAAACCTATTTGCGGAGCCCCCCAAATAGGCTTCAGGTTAGGAGGGTCAGTTCCCACAACCACCCAGGACTAGTAGGGAGATAGTCATAAAGGTCAGTAGACAGACCTACAAATATGCATGCTTTGGTTTGTTTGTTTATGCTAGTTCCCCCCACCCCTTTTTAGTCAATCTTTTGTTTTATTTTTGTTTTGTCTCCATTATTGTTGTTTTGCCTGCCTATAGAAGATAGACATGGAAGCAAACCTGAGGAGAAAGCAACAGGATCGACGGTTCTGGAGGGACTTGGGGGGAGGGGGAGGGGGAGGAGAAGGGGGAAGGGCCAGTGAGCAAACAATGCCATAGACAAAGGAACAACTAAGGAATGAAAATCAACAACGAGGAGGTAGAGATCCTGGGGGTACTAGAACAATGCAATCTAGCTGCGAGGGGTTACAAAGAGGCATAAGAAGGGCAAGTGTGTTGGTGGGAAAGGAAGGTAAAAGGAAACAGAGGAAAGATCTAGGAAGCAAAGCTATGGATAGAGGTATAAACCTAGGTGTGCACTTATGTAAATATATTAATTCATAAAAATAGAGGTATTGGCCTATGCACATATATGTATATGGCAACACATTGACGGAGTGGGTGGACTTTGGGCCTCTGCTCAAGTCCTGCTTCAACGCAAGAACACTTTGCTCTAACAATCTGGCATTCTGTGGTGCTCACTCTCTTGGCGCGGAAGCTGAAGACAAAATGGGTGTATAAGCAAATGTGGTGAAGAAAGCGAATGGTGCCTGGTTACCAAAAGATGTAGTGTCTGGGGTCTTAAAGTCTTGAAGTTAAACCAGTGGCCATCTAGCTAAGAAGCAACAAGCCCACATGGAAGAAACATACCAGCTTGTGCAATCATGAGGTATCAACGGGATCAGGTAACAAGCATAAGAAGACCCCAAAACAACAACAATAACAAAAACATATTGTTGAGAACGAGGGGGTTGGAGCAGAGACCCAAAACCCATCTGTAGACAATAGGACATCCCCTCACAGAAGAGTAGCAAAGGGATGAGTCAACCAGGGCGCAGTATAGCACTGATGAAACACAATATTCCTCTGGTTCCTTGAGGCTTCCTCACCCCCTACTATCATGACCCCAGTCTTA
>NW_022111370.1:1830594-1836844 GCF_000313985.2 Echinops telfairi | reverse complement strand
CAAATATTTTGGAGATTTTTGTGGCTATTGTAAGATTCAGATTTCTAGTCATTAGTAAAACCTCTGAGTGTACCTAAGGTGGTGATGATAGAAGTGTGTTTCTTTACACGTTTTTTTTTTAATAGGGTGAAAAGAGATTTGAATATTTTGTTAAGCTATAAGGAAGGAACCAGAAGACACAAGTGATTGCAGAGACAGGGTATATCAGAGACAGCGATATCAGAGGGATGGGATTTAGAATATAGGCTAAAACAAAACAGGAGCATCTGCTTTTCTTCCATGCTGGAAGAAAGGAGTCAGGAAGCAAATATTCACTCATTGTCAGCTATGTGCAAGACTCCACTCTAGGTGCGGAGAGAGCACCAGTGAGTGAACACACAGACACAATTCCCCAGCCTAGTGAAAAAGTCAGGTGGCTGCAACAACCCGCTCAAGCATAGGAATCACTGTGAGGATGGGTGGGGCTGGGCAGCGTTTCCTTCTCTGTTGTGCACAGGATTGCAGTGGGTTGGACCTGACTGGACGGCCCCTAACAACACCCATCGCAGCAGCTGGAAGAACAAAAGGATCGGGATTGTTCTGGATGTTAGGTGACATTGAGTCGATTGCAACTCCTAGACACCCGGAAGGAGACACAGCCTGGTGCTGAGCCAGCCACACACATAGCTGCTATGTTTGAGCCTGTTGTCGCAGCCACTGTGTCAGTCCATCTCCTGGAGGGTCGTCCTCAATTTTGTTTCCTTTCTGCTTTATCAAGTCTCTTCCAGCGAGGAGATCTGATCACACGTCCACCAAAGTATGTGAGGCGACACCTAGTCTCCCTCCTTTCTAAGGAGCATTATAGCTGTATTTTTTTCCAAGAGAATTTTGTCTGTTCTTCTCATAGTCCATGGTACTTTCAATATTCTCCACTTGGGCCCTTGGTATCAACTCCTCTTCCCCGCCCCTTGTGAACCATTGATAAATTATAAATTATTATTTTCATATCTTATATGATCCACTGGCTCGCTTCACCCACATTTCTGTTGCTTGTCCTCCTTGGGGGTGTTAATCGATCATTGAGATCAGTTCCTCCTTTCTCCGCCTTCTCTTCCCACCTTCCCCTACCCTCACTGTATCTCTACTCCCATTATTGGTCCTGAGAGGTTTTTCTGTCCTGGATTCCCTGTGTTTTCGGCTCTTATCTGTACCAGTGTAAATGCTCTGGTCTAGCTGGATTTGTAAGGTAGAACTGTGGTCATGATGGTGGGGGGCAGAGGAATGTTGTGTGTTTCATCGGTGCTATACTGCACCCTGGCTGGCATCTCTTTCTTGTGACTTCTCTGTGAGGGGATGTCCAATTGTCTACAGATGGGCTTTGAGTCTCCACTCCAAACCACCCATTTGCATCAATATGAGAGTTTGTTTTTGGTCTTTTGATGCTTGATATCTGATCCTGTTGACACCTTGTGATCACACAGGCTGGGGTGCTTCTTCCATGTTGACTTTGTTGCTTCCCTGCTTCCCTCTTAAATGTCTTTTGCCTCCTAGTTATTTCCTCTATTTCCTTTTACTTTCATCCTGTCCCACTATCATATTTGACCTTCATTTGGCTCTCAGTAATTCCTCTGGGCTATATTTCACTTGATCAAATGCCACCAGACGTTTGCCATCAATAAGATAACAGCCTGATACACAGGGAATCCAGAATAGATAAGAATAGAGAATAGAGGTTGTCTTTTTAAGTACACTCCCCTTCCTTTGTAGTAGGTGATGCAACTCAAATTCAAGTCCTGGGGTCTTACAGCAGTCTGCAGCTTCCTTTCTTAAATGGCCTTATTTTTATATCTGTCACTATATAATTGAATTCCTAATCCCTGTCCTGTTTGACCCCACTCATCTCTTAGCTTGTTATGCCATGGAGACTTGCCTATTGCAGTCAGGAGGGAAGTTATGCCACCCGTATTTCCCATACCAGCAAGGCCACCCATGAGTAACGGGTATCAGCAGTGATTCCAGACTAGGAAAATACCAGGAAAAATGAATAATTGGTCCACTTCTGAGGGAGTTATCACTGAAAAAATCTGAATAGAAACAGAATATTGTCTGACATAGTGCCAGAAGTTGAGCCCCTCAGCTTGGAAACCCCACAAAATACTACTGGGAAAGAGCTACCACCTCAACACAGAGTCTAGCTTTAATGGCATGGAGGGAACTAAGCTTTTAGGGCCTTCATATGCTGATGGGGTTCGACTCAAAATGAGACGAAACATTTGCAAATATTCGTGAACATCAGAATGTTGTTGTACAAAGGATGTGTAATGTCTTAATTATCATTTTATATGCTACTTGTTTGGGTTTTAATATGCATTGTCTTGGCTACACAGAAATTCACAGACAAAATTCATGATTAAAAGGTTTATTAAGGAAGTTAGCAAGTATTAATGCCAATGAAAAATGCTGAGGGTTGAGTTGTTTATCAGGACATGATACAAAATTTCCAGTTTGCTAATAAATGCCTCAAAAAGCATACTATGTGCCTAGAGTTATCCCACTCCAGTAAGTTTCAGCCCAAAGACACTCTCTTACTTCCATGGGTCATCAAGTCCAACTTCCCCAATTAAGTGCCCAGAAGCAACCCACTCTGCCAGCCAGCCCCCTGTACAAAAACAGTCAGCTTTCTCTTTGGCTTGAGAAGTCCATCACTCTGTTCCATGCTCTTACTCCTGGTTGTGTTGCTGTTCCTCTGATGGTACAGCCGAGGCAGGAGGCTCAATGCAAGGATTCTCAGGTCCACAGGGCATATTCCTCTCCATTCTTGGCTGGCAATGGGATCCCTCCTCCTGTTTCTTAGAGAGCTCATTTTATACACAGCACGAAGGCACTCCAGGGAGTCCAATTACTCACAGGTCAATCCTATTAGTATCTTCCCAACCTTCTTACCAGACCCAGGAAGGAAAACTTTGTTTGGTGAGAGTTAGACTTAGGCTAGAAGAGCCATATTAAATAATTAATTTACTGCTTCTCCATGAATCTACAAAAATTAGAAGTAGTCTTAAAGGAAATGGAAGACAGAAAGAATGGATTTGAATTGTGGAGTTGCAAAGAAAATTGAAAGTACAGTGGACTACTAGATGAACAAACAAATCTTTCTGAGAAGAAGTAAAGTCAGAATGCTCCTTAGAAGCAATCATGGAGGGACTTGGTTTCATGTACTTTGGATTTGTTATCTGGATTGATCAATTCTTGGAAAATTACATCATGCTTGGTAGAGTGACGTAACTGAAAAGAAGAGATGGGTGGATTCTGAGGCTATAACAATAGGCTCAAACATAATAACTAATGTGAGTGTTATTCAGGACTGTGCAGTGTTTGGTTCTCTTGTGCATAGATGCATAGGGTCATTAAGAGTCAGAGCTGACTGGAGGGCATCTAACAGCAGGAACAACAACAAACAACAACAACAACAACAACTACATCCACTGTGATGTTCAAGTAACTAATAGTCAATCCCAGAATATTAGTTTGTTTGAGTTGGAAACGCTAGTTCATCATGTACAATTTCCATTTTCATATGGGGAAACTGAGGCCTGGGATGTTACATGATCTGCTTAAGGTCTGATCTATACAGAGCAATACTGAAACCGACTTCACAATCCATAGGGCTTTCTCTATTAATTCATCCTGGCTGTGAAGGACAGAAATTATTGAAGACATATGAGGTTTGCAGGTTTAAAACTCTTTCTTCTTCACCAGTCAATCTTGTCAAGATGGAAAATAACATCTTTATGTTGTGGTTATTAGAATACATGACTGTAAATATATAAAGATGGGTGTATTTGTCTATGTGTGTATATATATATGTAAATAAAACAAGGAAGCAGAGAGACTTTGGCCCTTTATTTAAATCTTACCTCCTTATAAGAAGGGTTTGTTCCAATAATGTGACACTGTATGATACCTTCCTGACAGGTTGCTGAAGACAAAATGGGTATATAAGCAAATGTGGTCAAGAAAAGTGATGGTGCCCGGCTGTTAAAATATATAGTGTCTGGGGTCTTAAAGGCTTGAAGTTAAACACACAGACATCTAGCAGGGAAGCAACAAAGCCCATGTGGGAGAAAAAGCTCATGATTCAGCCTGGGGCTGGATCCAGTCTGGGGCTACAGGGCCAGCCCCAATCAGAGCCAAACTGACCCACTCCTTAAAAGTATGTGCTACAGAGGACAACACTAAACCTATAGCTTGGGGGAGGGGCCAGCCATACGTAAGCAGACCAAGAAGGAAGAAGAGAGAATAAGGGACTAGACTCCATATCAGCACACCAGGTCCGGAGGATGACATCCCTGTAGGAGCTGCTGAAGCACAGAGGACTGGGGCCAACAACAGCTCAAGACATGATCTTCCCTCACTGGAACATAAGAGGACATTACTGGGGACACACAGTGGGGAGTTAGTCTGGTCTGGACCCCCGACACCAAGGAGAACCAAGAAGGGAACATGACTGATCAGGCACAGGAGCAAAGCCAAGCCACAAAGTCCTTGAGGAGCCCCCTAAACAGACTTCAGACTATGGAGTCCCAGAATTGCCCCAGGATCAGTGGGGAAATAGTCGTAAAGACCAACAGACAGACCTGGAATTATGTACGCTTTTTGTTTTTTTGCTAGTTATTGTTATTATTTTTTTTTTTTTTTTTTCTTTTTTCTTTTCTTTTTGTTTTATCTCTGTTATTGTTGGGTTTGCCTACCTATGTAAGATAGGCATGGGAAGCAAGTTCAAGGAGAAAGCAATGGGACCAACGGTTCTGGCGGGACTTGGGGGGATGAGGAGGTGGGGGAAGGGAGTGGTGTGCAAACAATATCATAGACAGGGGAACAACTATGGAATGAAAATCAACAACAAAGAGGATGTAGAGATCCTGGGGGTGTTGGAGCAACACAATCTAGCTGAGAGAAATTACTAAGAGGTAGCAGGGTAAGCGTGATGGTGCGGCAGGAGGGAGGTAAAAGGAAATAGAGGAAAGATCTAGGAAGCAAAGCTATGGATAGAAGTATAAAAATAGTTGTTTTTACATATGTAAATACATTATTTCATAAAAATAGTGGTATTGATCTATGTACATATATTTATATGGCAATACACTGAGGTAGTGGGTGGACTTTGGGCCTCTGCTCAAGCCTCGCCTTAATGCAAGGACACTTTGTTCTAACAAGCTGGCATTCTGTAATGGTCACCTTCTCGACAATGATCACTGAAGACAAAATGAGTGCATAAGCAAATGTGGTGAAGAAAGCAGATGGTGCCTGCCTATCAAAAGAGATAGCGTCTGGGGTCTTAAAGACTTTAAGTTAAACAAATGGCCATCTGGCTGAGAAGCCACAAGCCCACATGGAAGAAGCACACCAGCATGTGAACTCCCGAGGTGTCAATGGGATCAGGTAACAGGCACCTGAAGACCACAAACAAACAAACAAAACCATATTGTTGAGAATGAGGGGGGTAGGAGCAAAGACCCAAAACCCATCTCTAGAGAATGGGACATCCCATCTCAGAAGAGCCTCAAGGAAGGGATGAGCCAACCATGGTTCATATAGCACTGAGGAAACGTTTCACAGTGGGCTAGACAGGAGCATATACACAGGTACAGATAAGAGATAAGAATTCACGATACATGGAATCCAGGAACAGGAATGGGAGTAGTGATACCAGAATGGGAGAAAAGGGAAACCAATTGCAATGATTGATACATAACCTCCCCCGTCCCTCCAGAGTGATGAAAAACAGAAACTGTAGGGGAAGAGAGACAGCGGTCAGCGTACGATATGAAAATAAAAATTTATAATTTATCAAGGGGTCATGAGGGTGTTGGGGGGAGGAGGGGAAAAGAGAGGAGCTGAGAACAAGAGCTCAAATAGAAAGTAAATGTGTAGAAATTAATGATGGTAATATATATAAAAATATGCTTGATACAATTGATGTATGGTTTTTAAAAAATCATTTTATTAGTTGCTCATACGACTCATCACAATCAATACATACATCAATGTGTAAAGCACATTTGTACACTCATTGCCCTCGTCATTCTCAAAACATTTGCTCTCCATGTAAGCCCGTGGCATCAGCTCCACATTTTCCCCTCCCTCCCCACACCCCCCTTCTTATGAACCCTAGATAATTTATAAATTATTGTTTTGTCATATCTTGCACTGTCCGACGTCTCCCTTCACCCATTTTTCTGTTGTCCATCCCCCAGGGAGGAGGTTATATGTA
>NW_022111370.1:1820503-1828652 GCF_000313985.2 Echinops telfairi | reverse complement strand
TCTAATACAGTATGTGAGACAGTTTCACCATTCTCACTTCTAAGGAGCATTCTGGCTACACTCACTCCAAGACAGATTTGTTTGTTTTTCTGAGTTAATAGTACTCTCAATATTCTTCGTTGATGAATATTGATCATCATAATTCATCAATTATACTTCATTTTTCTTGTGCATATGAGATGATTGACCACACCATGGTTTGGGCCAAGCTCACCTTAGTCCTCAAAGTGACAACTTCCCTCTTTAATACTGCACAGAGCTCTGTGCAGCGTATTTATCCAATGCAATACTTGCTTTGATTTCTTGGCTAATGGTTCTGTAAGCATTGATTGTGGATCTCCCAAAATGAATTCCTTGGCAACACAATTTGTCTCCATTTATCATGATGTCATCTATTGGTTCAATTGTGAGGGTAAGGTTTTCTTTACCTTGAATTGTAATCCATACTGCAGGTTGCAATCTTTGATATTCATTAGTAATTTCTTCAAGTTCTATTGTCTTCCAACAAACAAGGTTTTGTCACATCTGTATCATAGGTTCTTAATGAGTGTTCCTGCAATGCTGATGCTGCGTTTTGCTTCCTGTAGCCCAGCCTCTCGAATTTTCTCAGCATAAAGATTGAATAACTGTGGTGAAAGATACAACTCTGATGTACACGTTTCCTAATTTTAAACCATGTGGTATCACCTAATTCAGTCGGAATGTCTGCCTCTTAGTCTGTTTACAGTTGCACATAAGCACAAATGATTGTTGTCTGGAACTCCCATTTCTTCTAATGTATAATTTGTTATGATCCCCACAGTCAAATGTCTTTGCGATTGTCAATAAAACACAAAGAAACATCTTTCTGCTATCTTCTTCTCTCAGGTAAGAATCATTTGACATTTGACATTATCAATTATATCCTTCACTCAAATTTCTTCTCTGCATCCAGCTTGAGAAATGGTAGCTCCATGTTGATTTAGTTCTGTATCCATTTGTGAATTATCTTCTGCAAAATTTTACTTGCACGTGCCATTAGTGATATTATTATATAATTCTCACATTCTGTTGGGTCATCCTTCTTTAGAATGGGCATAAACATGGATCTCTTCCTGTTGGTTGGCCAGGTCTTTCAATTTTCTTGTCATAGAGTAGTGATTGCTTTGTGTGCTGTATCCATTTATTGGAACATTTCAATTTGTATTCTACTAATTCCTGCCACCCCCTCCTTAAACTAATTATTCAGTGTTGGTCGGACTTCTTCCTTCAATATGGTTGTTTCTTGATTATGTGGCACCTCTTGAAGTGGCTGAATGCTGACTAACTGTTTTGGGTACAGTGACAGTGTATCAGCTCCATTTCCCTTGGACATTTTGCCCATAGACTTTCAATATTTCAACTTGATGTTTCAATTTTTCCTTCAGTTCTACGTCCTGAGAAATGCTGAGTTTGTTTTTGGATTTGGCCAAGTCTTTGCACATTTGAGTACAAGACTTTACTTCATCTTCTTGCATTGCCTTTTGAAAATTTCTGGTTAGCTTCTTATTTGATTATTTCTTCCACAAAAGCAAGTTTCAGAATCTTTTCTGACATCCATTGTTTTCGTTACTGTCTTTTTAATGCCATTTTGCTCTTTTGGGGGGTATGGAGTTCTTAGTGTCATCTCTCAACCCAACTGCTTAGTCATTAGTGTCCAGTGATCAAAATCTGTTCTTGAGATGGTCTCTAAGTTTTAGTTTATTTAGTCATATTTTAGTTTGCATGACTTATTTTCATTTTCTTCAGCTTCAACTGGAAATTGCATCTGAGCAGTTAATGGTTTGCTTTACTTTGCCCTGGCTCTCTTTCAGCTGCTATTATTGGGCTATTCCATTGTCTGTTTCACTGGCAGGGTCAGTTTGATTTCTGTGTATTCCATCTGGAGAGGTCCTCACGTATGGTCACCATTTACGTTGTTACATTGTTGGAAAAAGGTATTTGCAATAAAGAAGTTATCGGCCATACAGAATTCTATTGTTTAATCTCCACCTTCATTTCTGTCACCAAGTCCATATTTTCTAGCTACTGTTCCTTGTCATTTGCTTCCAACTTTGAGAATGACAGCTGTGGTGTCTGTGTTTCACCTGACTCAAGCGATAGTTTTTTCAATTGCTTCAAGAGTCCAAAAAGACCCATTGCCTTGGCTAAATGTGCTGCACAAGCTCTCTTTAAAGTGCTGAAAAAGAAGGGTGCTACTTTGAGGACTAGTGTGCCTGACCTAAAGCCTGGTATGTTCAGTTGTCTCCTATGCATGTGAAAGTTGGACATTAAATAAGGAAGATGGAAGAAGAATCACAGTGCTGGCAAAGAATATTGAAAGTACTATGGCCTGCTGAAAGAACAAATGAATCTGTGTTGGAAGAAGTATGGACAGAATGCTCCTGTGAAGCAAGAAGGGCAAGAGTTTATCTCCTGTACTTTGGACATGTTGTCAGGAGAGACCAATCTCTGGAGAAGGACATCATGCTTGGTAAAGCAGAGGGGCTTCAAAAAAGGGCAAGGCCCTCACCAAGATGGTTTGACACAGTGATTGCAACAATGGGCTCCAACGTGAGAACGGTCTGGGAGGTTGATGCAGGACCAGTCAGGGTTTTCTTCCGTTGTATCTGGTACCTCATTGAATTGCAACAAACTTACTGGTATCTAACAACCACCACCACAACTGTCTCTTATCTACTGTATGACATTGGGAAATTTCTTTACTGTTTAGGTATCTACTTTGTCAATGTAAGGTGAGGCTATTGAACATCCCTCATCCATCGATCAAGGTGACTGCCATCTAGTCAATTCTGACCTACAGCAGCCCAATTGGACAGGGCAGATGTGCCCCTGTGAGTTTCTGAGACCGTAACTTTTAATCACCGGAGTAGAAAGCCTCATCTTTCTCCTTTGTATGAGTTGGTAGTTTTGAATGGCTGAGCTTACAGTTAGCAGTCCAGTGTGTAACCACAAAGCCACCAGGGCTCCCCAGGTGACTGAAAAGAAAGACAAATATTTTCTAAGCTAGAAGATGCTATATCATGTGTATTGTTTCTGAAGGGTAATTTTTCATAGTCATAAATATTGATTAAAGACAGCAGCCCCAAACTGTTTACTGTACAATTGGCACAAGTTTCCTTTTTAAAAACACTGGACAGAGAGATGTGCAGTTTACATGCACGTAGCTGGGAATAGTCACACTATAATATCTCTTCTCATCCATATTTTCTGTCTGGGGAGGCAGTTCTCATGTTTCATAATAATAATGACATTTACCTCTATAGTGTCTCTTTTGTTGGTTATGTCTACCCAAAGATTTGCTACTAGCAATTTATCTTTCAGAAGATTTATTCAGATGTGAATTGTTAATTTAAGCACTTTGGAGTTGTTGGCTTAAAAGAACAATATAAGAATATTAAATGGTTTATTATATTTCGAATGCTTTTTAAAGATTTTCTTTTCTGCTTGCAATTTAATTTTCTTTTTCTAATTCTTCCCATGCTCTTCTTCTATCTACTTTATTTTGTTGCACCATAAAAGAGATGACCAATGAAAACCCTTTTGGAATGATGCTAGATAAGTATCTATCTATAAGTACATGCTGTTTTTCCTATCCATTAATGTTCAATCAGAGACTATTATGTAATATTGAATTTGCTATTGCATTCTAATTGCCATTGAGTCAAAAATAACTGCAATTTGATAAAAGTTTGAATCATTTTGGAAAACATTTAAGTCATTAATAGTTTGTTGAATGTTGGTCATAGTTTACCCTACATTAAAAATATCTAAAAATTGTTTGCTTTGCTACCAGCATAGTTTGCTTTTAATGGAAGCGTACACTTGGTTCTTAATTTTTTCCTTCTTTTTAAAAAGCAATTGGCCTGTCTTTATGAGATAACTGGGTGCCTGATAACATTTTCAAGTGCCCAAAGGCTTCATATTTTGTTATTTCTGAAGATGAGCTGTTCTATAAGGTGATTATTCTGTTTCTCCTCTGTTTTGTATGGGTGTTATGCTATGCTTTCCTCCTCAGTTTGTTGCTCTTCCCTTTAACACTTTTCATTCAGTATTATGATAGCTCATTTACTTGTTTATATATAGTTCACTAGTGTGTAAACTCTGTTGGGAAAATGATTTTTGCATACTGAGTTCATTTCCATATTCACACATTTAGCTTAGTGTCTAAAAAATGACAGATGCATATGTGCTGATTAAATTCATGAATGAACTATAAACTAAAAGCTACTGGAGAACAGATGTCCATATAAACACATGAAAATGTAATCAGATGGCAGAGGAGACATTATGTTAACAGCAAAACATTGAAGCACATCAGACAGAATATTTAAAAATATATCTAGGATATGTATTGCTTGGAATGTTTCTATGCAATGAGAGAAGTCTTAGATATCAATCAGCAATTACAAGTTCTACCAAAAGGAATAGGATTTAGTCTACCTACCCTTGTACTCCATCAGTCATTTGTCAGTATCCAAGTTTGTGGCTTTGATGTTGCTATGATACTTGATGCTGTATTACGATTTCAACAGAGCGTCCAAACCAAGACAGACTAGAAAAAAAGACCTACTGGTCTATTTCCAGAAATAGCCAATAAAAAAATTCTGGATAATGGTAGGATACTGTTTGAAATGGTTCTGGAAAATAAGTTTCCAGTTTAGAAATCTGCCCAATTATTAGAATGTGACAGCTGCCTAATCAAAGTACAGTTGATCTGCATGATACTTACTGAGAAAAGCCTTTGAGGCCTTTGCTTGCTGATATAGCATAACTGAACATGAGATGTAATGGTTGCCGTTATCCAGCGTCAATCAGAATACAGAATGGATGAAGCATTTATCAAGGAAAATCAATAGTTTCCAAAAATTGAATTAAATACTTGAATTTTGATATCCTGAGTGTTACTAGGTTGAGAAAACTGGTATTGGCCATATTGAATCTGACAATGGCATGATCTACTAAGCTTGTCTGTCATTTGGTTGAACTGTGGTGGCTTGTGAGTTGCTGTGATGCTGGAAGTTATGTTACCAGTATTTCAAATGCTAGTAGGGTTCAACCAAAGTGAACAGGTTCGGTGGAGCTTCCAGACTCAGAACAGATTATGAAGAAGGTATAGGCTGCCGAATGCTGAGGAATGAGTTGTGAAAACCTGATGGGAGAATGTAAACATTGTCAGATATTGAAAACTTCGTGAAAAGACACGGAACATTCTTGGAGATGATATCATAAGATGAGCTCCTCAGGTCGGAAGGCACTAAAATATGACCGAGGAGCAGCTGCCATCTC
The DNA here is from genome assembly GCF_000313985.2 of Echinops telfairi. Classification (NCBI taxonomy): domain Eukaryota; kingdom Metazoa; phylum Chordata; class Mammalia; order Afrosoricida; family Tenrecidae; genus Echinops; species Echinops telfairi. The sequence goes on along the minus strand of NW_022111370.1, from coordinate 1,823,345 downwards.
AGTATAGAGTTGACAACAATGACATAGATGGAGTAAAGCCTGTAGGAGTAATGCCTATGGGACATTCATTTGCTGATGGGACATGACTCAAGATGAGAAGAAATAGCTAAAAATATCAATTAAAAAAAACTGAAATTTGGAAGGGACAAACTAGGAATCTAGGAAAATTGGAAGTTGTATAAAATTAAATGGAGCACGTAAAAATCCACATTCTTGGCAATTGTGAGCTGAAATGATACTGGTCATTTTTGAAATAGAAAATCATGTGGTTTATTCCACTGGGAATGAAACAACCAAGGGGAATGACTGCATTCATCATCAAAAAGGACATTTCAAGATCTATTTTGAAGGACAATGCTGTCTGTGATAGGATTATATCTATCCTCAATCAATACAACTATTAGTCAAAGACTTATGAAGAATAGATGCTTTTGAATGTTGATGCTGCAGAAGAATACTGAAAGTACCATGGACTGCCCCAAGAACAAACAGATCTGTCTTGGAAGAAGTACAGCCAGAATGCGTTCTAGTGGCAAAGACAATGAGACAACAACAAAAACGACAGGTATACTTACATAGACTTCATTGAGTTTACTTTTCTAGAGAACACAGACGAAGGCAACAGGAAAGAAGGAAAATACCAATGGATGTCAGAAAGAGATAGAAACTTGCTTGTAAATACAGAGTTGCCAAAGAGAACAGATTTAGGACACTTCTATGAGAGCAGGTGACATAGTAGTTGCAAATACAGAGTCAAACATACCAACAAATTTAAGAAAGGTGCAGAACCGAGCAATGCATCCCCGCCCCGCCCTCCCCCCACTTCTATTGAATATAATGTTGCCATGAGTTGGAGCCAATTCTTTATCAACTAACAACTTTGGTATTGTTCTCTTTCTGCTCTCTTCTCGTTATTCTACATCTCTTATTAAGAAAAGCCTGGGACGTCCTGTTAGATTATGCTACCTGATTGACCCTTGTGGTAGCTAAGGCATGTTAATTTGGCTGGATTCTCAGTGGTTTGGTAGTTAAGATCTAATAAAACTCCATAATGAAATCTCCTCAAGAGCGTGAACTGCTTCTAATATAAGTAGACACTAGAAATTTTATTTGCTTTTTACTGATTCTGCACTGGGCTCATTGACTTCTAGTTCTTTAACATTGTGCCAAAGGCTGCCATGTTGTCTGTTGATTTTGGGAGTCATCAGCAGTTGCACGTCTTACATGTCTAACTTGGATTCATTCGTCTCTGTCCACAAGCCTGAACTGCTGACCTGGGATCAATTTGCTTCTGCAGCCATAAAACTGTAATATTCCTAATAATCTTGGGTTCATCAGTCCCCTCTGCTATATTAGTCAGGAGAAGCCTTGGGACTTGCTTGGACCTGGAAATTGCCTGTAACTGTGTAAGTCATTTGCTTGTTATAAGCTTTCTCAATACATAGATAAATTTCACTGGATTTTCTTCTCTAGATAGGTCAAATTAAGACATTGTTATTGCCCCAGCCAATAATTTCCAGGCACATGGGTGAGATTATCTCAGATCATTCAACTGCCAGCTGACTGTCAGATATTCCAGCAAATGAGTAATAACTAACCAACATGGAATAGCAGAGAGCTCAAGGATACATTGAAAATAGTCAAATAAATATAAAATTTAAAGAATTAGAAGAGGCAGAACAGTAACAGAAAAGTATTTGAAGAAAAAAATGGCAGTTTTTTTCCAAGCTTATATTCCAAGAAGTCCAGTGGAGCCAACACAAGAAATTCAAAGAATACTTTCTCTAGAGATAGTATAATAAAATTTCTCAATGTCAATGACAAATAGAAAATCTAGAAAAACAGGGGGCACAAAAAGGATTCTTTGAGTACAGGGAAAATATAGACCAATAGATTTCTCATTGTAAACAATGCAAGATATGAAAAACTGGATAAAAATTCATTAAAATGCTGAAAGAATCAACTTATAAATTTGAATCCTATGTAAGAATGGGGAAAAAATCTATATTTAGATATTAAAAGCTGAACATTGTCAAAATTATAGCTGTATTATAAAATATGTTAAGTCATTCAAGAAGAAGAAAAATAACAATAGAAATTTGAATCTATACAAAGTAAAGAAGACAGTAACTGCTAGAATAAATCAAAATACATTTTTATTATTGAAATATCTTTAAAATTAATCAATTGCTTAAAGTATAAATAGTAACTAGATATTTGGAGCATATGTAGAAATAAAATATATGAAAATAATAGTAGTGGGGTGAGTAGAGGAGAAATGGAGTATACTCTGATAACTGTTGAGTTAGTTTATTGTGCCAACCTAGCCGATAAAGACATGTGGGGTTAATTGAAGGGCAGAGGGTAAATGGCTTGGTGATCCTTGCCTTTCTAGTTCTCAGGTCTCTTGCTCTTTGATCATCAGACCAGTGTGTGGCTGCCTTGCTTGTTCTGTGCCTCCATTTGCAAGCTACACTACCTGTGGGACACCTAACCTGTGGGCTGTGTTGCTGTAACTTGAGGTTCTTTCAAGACCTGCTTTGCCACACAATTGGAATTTACGTCTCAGACCCTGTCATCTGGCTGACTGTTGGTGACCTGCCTTGCTATTTGCTGCCTGTGCCAGGATAGCCACACCTGAGCAGATTAGCCAAACTATTCAAGTTCATATGCCAGGTGGGGCTGCATTGATACCATTGCCTAAGGGAGATGCCTTTCAAGATATTGCTGAGAGCACCCAGGAAACACCCTCACCACCCATTATTTCCACTAGACCTATCACTCAAATTAAGTTGCAGAAAGCTCCTAAAGGTGAGGTTGAGATGATTACCCAAGAAGAAGC
>NW_022111370.1:1811585-1819775 GCF_000313985.2 Echinops telfairi | reverse complement strand
ACCTACTAAATATTTACGTGATCTATACAGGCAGAAGAATGGTAGATCAGGTGAACAGCAGAATAGACAGTCACAATTGCTCAATCAATTCCTAGACCTGAGCCATGGTGCATAAATGGATAATGGCATTGCCAATATATACAGATTCATCACAGAAATGGAATCTTTGAATTGCTTTCTTACACAGCAATAGTAAAATCTTCACAATGATATAATACAATCTACATCACTAAGCTATGGTGGAAATTAAATGAGTAAATACATATAAAGTACTTAGAAACGTATCTGAAAAAAAATGTTAAGTAGTTCTCCCTTTAAGTCCTAAGTAGTACCTCTCTAGAGACAAAGTTACCAACTTATTATCAAACTGTATTTGCTCATTTAAGTCATATCTCTTTCCTTTTTCCTAAATACTTTTATTGGGGGCTCTTACAGCTCTTATCACAATGCACACATTCATCCATTGTGTCAAGCACATTTATACATATGTTGCATCATCATTTTCAAAGCATTTTCTTTCTACTTGAGCCCTTGATATCAGCTAATCATTTCTTCCCTCCCTCCCCCAGCCTTCCTCCCTCATGAACCCTTGATAAATTATAAATTATTATTTTCATATCTTGCATCATCTGCTGTCTCCTTTCACCCACTTTTCTGTCATTCTTCCCTCTGGGAGTCATATCTAATATATAGATTTATTCAATATTCACTTTCACTTCTGCATATTCTGCATCTTGCTGGGGGTTCAATCTCCTGTTTGATGTCATCAGGCTGGAAGGAAACTTGACTCTTAACTAAATCTTTTGCATGATGGTATTTTATAGCAATGTGGAGGGGTTAAAGGAGATATTGTATTAATGTGAAAAAGATGTGGTAGGACAAGTGGTGTGTGAAGGGTTTATGGTTTGAATTCACCCAGCGACTCTGAGATCTTCCTTAAACCTTGCAACCAAGAGATCTCAATGAAGCTCAGATCTACTTTGTAACAAATAAGGTCACCATGAGTCACAGCTAATTCAACAACACTTAACACCAGTAGCATACGATATGCTAGCCCTCTGGGTTGAACACTGAGTGTCATGAGGATATAGGGAAGGATGGTCCAGCCTAACTCATAGCTCATCATGTTGAATAGTAACATCTCACAACATTATGTGTCTGTGTGTGTGTATAGGGTATACATGTATATACATACATATAACTTTAGTAGACAAATAAGTTCCATTGCTTCTTTTTACACTGTCATAAAATGAAATAATCACTTTTATGTGTTAAAGACTTTAAAGTGTGACAGAAACAAGCAAGTAGAAATAATGAAGAAAACATTTTAAATCTTAAATATTAGTGTCTCAAAAAAAGTTGTTAAAAATAAATAGGAAACTACTTCCCACTGTCCTTGAGTCAGTTCTGACCCCGAGTGACACTGTCAGACAGAGCATAATGGTCCCTTTGGGTTTCAAGGCTGTACATCTTCGTGGAATAAGAAAGCCTTGTCTTTCGTCCCAGGAACAGTTGGTGGATTTGAACCACTGACGTTCCAGTTAGCCACCATGGGTAATCTGCTACACCACCAGGGCTGATAGTTGGTCATATTCCTTAGTTAATCCTGGTTTGGTTTCCTGAACACTACACTTTTGAAACGAATAACAATTATAATGACACCTGTGTTCAAAAGTTCTAGAGCTTGTGCAAATTTAAAAATGTGAATGAAATACTATTTTTATAATTAATCATTTCTGTTGAGAAGTCTTGATATGTCCGCCTCTCCTCTGAGCCTTATGGTTTGAAGGCAGGCACTCGAGTCCTCCCTGGTTCTGTGCTATGTAATCATGCTTTACTTTGTTGGCTCTTATGATGACTATGAATTCAATTTCAGGGCTAGAAGCTAGAAAGGGCTCGACTCACCTGATTTTTCTTTTCTTTTTTTTGCTTAACTTAATGGTTATTGCTAGCTGCCTAACAATGTACTTTGCTAATAAACATTTTTTAGTGATTCAACAAATATTAACATTGAGCAGTTACTATGTGCCAGGTACCATGCTAAGAATTGGGAATATGGTAGTGAACAAAAAAGTAATTACATACAGGCACGCAAAGAAAATAAAACATGGTCAAGGGTAATGAGAACACCGAGGTGATGCTATGTCCTGTAGGGCAATCAGAAACATCCTCATTGATAGACAACATCTGATCAGAGAGTGACCTGGAGGAATCAAGGAACAAATCCATGCAGGTCTTTGCGGAACACGTGGCTGGGAAACAGATAGGAGCAGGCATCTGGAGAACAGGTGTCTTTGCAGAAAGATGGGAACTGCAAATGCCAAAGGTCTCAGAGCAAGACCATGCTCGCAGCAGCAAGGACCAGCCAAGAGGACAGTAGGCTGAAGTGGAGCAACTGTAGAAGGCCAAGCTGGAGGGAGGGGATAGGATCATGTCTGGTATTGTAAAACTTCATATATGCTCTGTCTTTTCCTCAGTAAAGAGACGAGAGTCTTCAGTAGAATGTTATAATCTTGTGCGCATTTCTTTGCAGAATTCTGCAGAAACTTTAAAAACTCAGTAACTTCTTCATCCACATTCTTTTTCATATCCAGATATCGCAAATAGTCATTTTTACTTATTGCAACATCTTTGGAATTTGCAGGAATCTTTGCATATTTAACCAACAAATCCACATAATTCCTCTGCTCTCTCTGAGGGAAACAAGAGAAACGAGGATAAGGAACTCTTGGTTTTGGAGGGAGAACCATTCCAACGGTGGTTTTAACTTTTTCCTTCGCTTGAGCTGTTGAAGGAATGTCAAAGGTCACTAGAAGAAAACAGAAGTAGGACTGAGGCTCACAAGGAACCAACACTGGAAGACCCGGCTGTGGATTTCTAGCCTCCAGAATTTTGAGAAAACACAAGTTTCTGTCTTTCATAGCTACCTATTTGTAGTATCTCTGTATAACTAAGACAAAGGCCATCTGAAAATTCTGCTTTTCACACTGTAGAAGACCTTGCACCAGTAGATTCCAGACTGCATCATTGTACTTCTCTTTCTGAAATCACATGTTGATATTTCTAGGTATGTTCTATTATTACAAAGTAAGACTCGAAGCTTCATAGTTGATATTCAGATAGATAGATTATCTATTTAAGCTTTATCATACCTGATCTCATCTCATGATTGATCATGGAAGTTTGTGGTCTATGCTCATGTAAGCAGCAGTCAAAAAAATCGACGGACACATTGCATTTGGTAAATCAGATGAACAAGACCTCTTTAAAGTGTTGAAAAGCAAATATGTTACTTTGAGAACTAAGCCAAGCTGTGGGATCTTCAATTGCCTCAGATGCATGTGGAAGCTGCACATTGTATAAGGAAGATTGAAGAAGAATTGATGCTTTCGAATTGTGGTGTTGCTGAAGAATATTGAAAGTACTCTGGACTGCCAAAAGAACAAACAGATCTGTTTTGGAAGAAGTACAACCAGGAGCTCCTTAGAAACAAAGATGGAGAAAACTTTGTCCATGTACTTTCTGAGCTATCAGGAGAGAGCTGTCCCTGACAAAGGCTATCATGCTTGGAAAACGGAGGGGCAGTGAAAAAGAGGAAACCTCGCAATGACATGGATTTCCACAGCAACTGCAACCATGGGCTCACACACGGCAATTGTGAGGATGATGCAGGATGGTGGCCTGGTTTCTTCTGTTGAAGATAGTGTAGCTGTAAGTGGGAAGCAATTTGACAATATCTAACAATAACATCACCATCATCAACAACAACAACAACAACAGGATCACTGTAACAGAAGAAAGGTTCTTTGAATAATCACAAGAGAGAAAGTCAGAGTTGAGACACTCGCGCATTTGAATAACCATTCCAGGTTTAATGGCAATGGAGGAGCCATATGACAGGGGTTGTCTGCAGCCTCTGTGGGCTGAGAACAGCACCTGTCAGTCTGCTAGTATGCAGACACCATGGTCATACAACGGGAAGAATTTGAAATCTGTCAACAGCAAGAGTGAACTGAGTGGTGAAGATTTCTCTGGAGACTCTATAAAAGAACAGGCTGGCTGACACCATGATTTTGGTTATGTGCAAACTGAGAACTCAGATACCCATCTATCTCATTGTGCTACTTTTCTGACCTACAGAGCTGTCTGCTAATAAGAGTCATTTCAAGACCCTACAGTGGAGATCATTTGTTCCCCAGCAATAAGAGATGAATACACATAGTTTGGACCCTACCTAAAGTGTTTTCCCTCATTATTTAATATTCATGAATTCACTCATTCAATTATTCATTCATTTCTGAATGCAGTCCTTAAGTGTCTACTATGTTCCAGGCTCTAAATTTTATTGCAGGCTTTTAACTTACAAGACAATTTTATGACCCAAACCCTGAAGAGTGTGTATATAGGATACTGGAAAGTAAAGATATCCATCTGCTTTCTCCAAACAGTATCAAATATACATAAGGTAGATGCTCTGAATGTTTGGACACATTAAAAAATGTCAATATGTAGTTTTGTTGCTCATTTAGAAAACTTGGTGGACCTTTTGCAAGCAGTAGTTATTGCTCAGATGTAAATTATAAAGATAGAAGATGACAGCATTTCAGTCTAATTATTGAGATTTCCTTATGATTTTCCAGACTACCAATGGCTATCATACTTGAAAGTGCCAAATGCAGTGTCCCAGGCAAATGAATTCTTCTTATCTAATTTTTTATATAGTTGACGAATAAAACAATAGTCATTCCAGGGTTTGCTGTCAGATAATTCTATCCCGCTGGGCTCATGCCCACTCTACTAGCTATGCAGAGCTTTTCCTTAGGGGAAATTAAATCCCTGGCATACTCTGGGATTTGCTTATTAGACCAAGAGAGCAAATTAGTACCTCTGGTCAACATGAAGTTTCACTCCTGAGCAAAGGAAATGCTGAGGTGGCCTGAGGCCAGATACTTTATGGCATCTGTAGCTAGCTGAAGGGACAGGGTACAATTTTATGTCTGCACAAATAGATGTATCATTAAGATTCATAGTCTCACAGTGTTTTCCCTGGCATGAAAATATTCCAAGCATACAAGATGCAAGTTCAATTCATGAGAAATAAGAAAGCTTCTAGCATTATTCTGAATTGGGTTCTAATATGGACTCAGTCATGACTCCATATTAGACTATGTCTTAGAAAAAGTATAGGCTAGACTGTGTCTTAGATGAAGCACAGGCAGAATGAACCTTAGAGGGAAGAGTGGCAAGACTTGATCTTCCTTCCTTGGGATATGCGATCAGGAGGGAGAGCACTGAGAAGGCCATTGTGCTTAGTAAAGTAGAGGGTGACCAGTAAATAGGTAGTCTCTCAATGTGATGGATCGACACGGTAGCTGCAACAACGCACTGAACCTTACCTCCTGTTGTGAACATGGCACAGGACAGGGCGATATTTCATTCCATTGTAAGTGTATGTGGGGTCACTAGGAGTCAGGACAGACTTGATTGCGCCTAACAACAATATTTTTTATCTGTGTCACTCTGAGAAAGTATTTTTTCCTCTTTGAATTTTATCCTTAGGTGAGGAGTGATGATTGAGTTCCCACGATTGTTGTAAAGAGCCCGTGAGAGACAATGAGTGAAGCCCTGTTGTCAAAGTGATGGGAAAGGCCAGAGTCTTCAGATTCATAATGATGGTGACAGCAATCATGCTGTTGTCAGGCATCATAGATAGGCTTTCTTAATTTAGAGGGACCCTGTACAACAGAGTAGAACTTTCCTGCCCTGTAGAATTGTCTAGATGATAATCTTTAAGGCAAAGAGCCCTAGTAGCTTAATGGTTAAGTACTTGGCAGATAATCAAAAAGTCAAATGCTCAAATTCACTGGCCAGACCATGGGAGAAAGATATGCCAGTCCGCTTTTCTAAACATTACAGTCCCATCCTATGGGAAACTCTACCTTGGTTTATAGGATTAGTCAGATTCAATGACGGCAATGGGTTTTAATGTTTATGGGAGCAGATGGGCATGTTTGTCTAGTGAAGCTTCCGGGTGGGTTTGAATTATTATTGAACATTTTGGTTCATAGCCAAGGATGTAGCCATTGTGTCACCAGGGATCCTTATCGTATTTAGAGCCAATAGGCCCCGGTAGCATAGTGGTTACATGTTGGGCTGCTAACTGTGAGGACAGGAATGTAAAACTACCCGCCACTCTTCAGGAGAAAGACGGGCTTGCTACTCCCATAAAGAGTTACTATTTTGTAAACTCACAGGAGTAGTTCTATCCTGCCCTATAGAGTCACTGTGATGGGCATCAGCTCAATGGCAATGAGTTTGGGGGTGTTTTTTTGGTGAAAAAGTTCATGGAAAAATCTTCCATTATTTAAAAAATACCCTTTTCTTTGAACCTTTTCCAGCTCCCTATTATTTATTGAGTAATTACTATGGCTCTTCATAAATTATTTTACATGTATATCTCTTATTACTCAAAGAAATTCTATGCAGGATGTCCTATTAGTGTGGTCATTTAACCTTGGAAGAACCTATAGCAGAGAATAATCCAGTCAGTTGCCTAAGATCATGCAAGAATTGAAACTCCAATTTCCATTCATAGCACTTTCCTGCCCCTTAGGATTGCCGTCTTCTTTTAGCTACCTTCCAAAAAGGAATACCCATCATCATGTTTATGCTTCACCATACGTCCTCTCAGTTTGTCCTTAACTTACGATGGGGCGCTGTTCCCATGATTCCTTCAAAAATTGGCTTTGACATAAGTCGAACACTTCCTTCGTCTTTATTATTTATTATCAATATATTTACAAACCTTCTTTGCTTTTGAGGATTGGCATGAATATAATGACATCAGCAAGTCACATACTGCAACATTGCACGTGCTACATATTACTCAGGATGAGACACACCAACTAGTCAACCAACAAACCAAAACTAGCTGGATGGTTGTAAGAGCAGCTTCAGCAAACTTGCAAATGTCAGCTGCACTAAAGGCATTCGCCATAAACAAGGCTCCAGGCGCTGGTGGCCCATCGCTTGAAAGGTTTCAACAAGCTGAGGAAGCACTGGCAGCACTTTCTGCTCGAGACCAATGTATTGGAAAGACAGCTACTTGGCCAACTGACAGTAATAGATTCTTACTTACACCCATTTCAGAAAAAGGGACCCAACGGAATGTGCAAGTTATAGAAAAATAGAATTGATATCCACAGTTGTCTGTTATTTGGTTGTACTTTGGTGTCTTGTGTGTTGTTTTGATGCTAAAAGCTATATCACCGGGATTTCACAGGCCAGGGGTGTTACACAAAACAATATCATTGATTTCACATGCAAATAAGATTTTGTTGAAGATTATACAACATTTATAGCAATACATTGACAGGCAACTGCCAGAGGTTCAGACTAGATTCAGGAAAGGATAGGGAACAAAGGATAGCATTGCTGATGTCAGAATGATCTTGGCTCAAAGTAGAGAACACCAGAAAGGCGTCTACTTGTGTCGTATTGACTATGCTAAGGCATTCGACTTTGTGGACTGTGACAAAGTATGAATAGCCTTGAGAGGAATAGGAATTCCAGAACATTTCATTATTTTCATGTGGAACTTGTGCGTATATCAGGAGGCAGTTGTGGAACAGAACAAGGGAATCCTGAGTGGTTTAAAATCAGAAAAGGTGTGTGTCAGGGTGGCACCCTCTTACCATACACATTTAATGTGCATGCAGGGCCAATAATTACAAAAGTGACAAAGAATATGGCCTTGGGATTGGAGGAAGGCTTGCTAACAATCTGCAATATGCAAATGGCACCGCCATGCTTCACGAAAGTGAGGACTTACATCACCTGAAGAGGGAGGACCGCAGCCTTCAGTGTGCATTTTAACTTAATGCAGAGAAGACCCAACTATTCACACTCAACACCATGGTAAACTGAGGAAAGATTGAAGTTGTCAAGGATTTCATCTTGCTTGGATCCACAGTTCAGACTCGTGGAATCAGCAGTCAAGAGATCAAAGGGTGAGATGTCAGATGGTGTAAGATATGACAAAAATAATAATAATTTATAAATTATCAAGGGCTCATGGGGGAAGGGGAAGTGGGGAGGGAGGGGAACATGAGGAGCTGATACCAAGGGCTCAAGTAGAAAGCAAATGTTTTGAGACTGATAAGGGAAACCAATGTAAAAAAGTGCTTGACA
>NW_022111370.1:1798347-1811485 GCF_000313985.2 Echinops telfairi | reverse complement strand
TTTGGTAAATTTGCTGCACAAGACCTTTCTAGAGTACTGAAAAGCAAAGATGTTACTTTGAGGACTAAGGTGCACCTGACTCAAGTCATGGTATTTTCAATTGCCTCATATGCATGTGAAAGTGAGTCATTGAATAAGGAAGACAGAAGAGGAATCCAGGAATTTGAACTATGGTGTTGATGCAGACAATTGAAAGAAACATGGACTGCCAAGAAGAAACCAATCTGTCCTGGAAGAAGTACAACCAGGGTGTTCCTTAGAGGCAAGGATGGAGAGACTTGGTCTCATGTGCTTTGGACATGTGATCAGGAGAGACCAGTCCCTGGAGAAGGACATCACGCTTGCTAAGGTGGAGTGGCAACGAAAAACAGGAAGACCCTCGGCAAGATGGACTGAAACAGTGGCTGCAATGATGGGCTCAAGCATAAGAACACTTGTGAGAGTGACAACGGACTGGACGGGCAGTGATTTGCAATTTGGCACACAGGTTTCTATGAGTCAGAACCCGTCTTGGAGGCACCTGAATTGACGGTGCCTAACAACAGCATCATGACTCGATAGACTTCAAAACATTCTAATAATAAAGCAACCTAGATAATGTGGAATTTATTTAGGGCTAGAGAATTAATTAGATCAATAGAAAAGAAAAGATGGCCTGAAAGTGGATTTTTTTAACGGATTAGATGGGGGGAATGGTAAACATTTTGAATAGGTAAAAAAATTAAAAGAGAAACGCATCTTTAAAACAAGAAATAAATAACAGCTGCTGCTCCCTCCTGACGACTCTGCAGAACACGCTAGAGCTGTTTCTGTGAGTTTCCAGGACTGTATTGTTCACACGAGCAGAAAGCCTCACCTTTCTCCCTAGGAGCAGCTAGTGGTTTTGAACTGCTGACCTTGTGGCTTGCAGTCCAATTCCTAACCACTAATTCAGATAACCAAACCAAAACAAATGCAGCAGCTAGCCGATACTGACTCATATCAATATTAAAATATATTTGCATGAGGTGAAACCCAAATCTATTCGTCTCACAGTATCCTACAACTCTAAGAAAAAGAGAAAAAGAAAAAACTGTCTTGCGCAATAAAATAAGCTTGATCAAATAATAGGCACTTAAGAACGGCATATAGAACGTCCCTGTATATTTCAGGGATGTGTGCTACACATACACACAACTCTCGTGACTAATCGAGAACTTATCATCTTTTCGGACAACCTCGAGCAAAGGTTCCTCCAGGAAACCAGGTGCTTTATCGATCAGTTCTCTATTTTCTGTAAATGAAGTCAGTAATTACTACGCTTACCAGCATTACCACGTCAAATACTAACATAATGATAATAAAAAGAAAGAAAATTTTCTCTTGGGGAGAAGATAATATTCAAGGAAAATTCTTAGATCAGTTCTTATTGTTGTGACCCTCTGTACAACGGAGGGAAACATTGCCTGGTCTTGTGCCACCTCACAATTATTGTCATGTGTGCGCCCATTGTTGGCAGCCACTGTGCCAATCCATCTCATTGAGTGTTGGCCTCTTTTTTCTTTCTGACCCTCTACCAAGGCTTAGCTCTTTCAACTGTTCATACAAACTCCTTTGCTTTATCATATGTCTTAATCTAAGTATTCTTTCCCAACAGTTGTTGATTTGATCCGTTTCTTTTTCACGCAGATTTTCTGAATCTTCTTAGTTCCTCAGGAATCTGTTTGCATTTTGAAAATTTAGGATCTTCTTTATACGCTATTTCTACAAATGAGAAAGAAGCCTACGTGGAACAGTGTTTAAGTGCACAACTACTAAGTGGAAAGCTTGGTGGTGTGTACGCCTCCGGTAGGAAGACTTGATAGTGTGCTTGTCAAGACTGCAACCTAAAGCCCCCCAGGACTGCTCTGCTCGCTCACTGGGGCCGCACGCAACATCACTGACGGGAGGGCACCCCACGGCAATGAGAAAAAAAAGGAGAGAGGAAAAGAAGAGAACGTATCATGTTTTCAATCTTGGGATTTGAAAATGTGGAGATTCGACAGTGACAGTGTGTGCCCTGGCAGAAATTCACTCGTGGGCTGTTTTTGCTCTTTCATTTTTGTTATGTGTAATTTCTGGAAAGGGAAAATTATGACTTGAAATGAATTATCTAAGAAAGCAACCCACTCCCCACAACAGAAGAATATATAAGTGCAGGGAAACAAACAAACAAACATTCTTCTCAGTTCACAGTGCTAACTTAATTGTGGCTCCCACATGCACATTAGGTTGATCAGCACAAATGGACCTGAGGAGTCCAGAGGAAATTCAATTAGCACATCAGCGAACCTGGTAGGGTGTATGGAATTGTGGAAGAATTCTAAATCCATGTTTATTTATGAATGCTGAAACAAAAATGCCAACCCAAACCCAAGCAACCAACATATGATGGACTAAAAAACAAAAAAGGATGACTAAGAAAACAATATTTCATAATAGAAAATATCCCAATAAACAGAAATAACTATTACTCATCCCAAGGAAGTACAGTAGGGGAATCCATTTTATTATCATTCAAAAATAGTCTTAATAATAATTCCAAACACAGTAACTTTAATAGAACAATCAAACAAAAATAACCATTTCCAAAGAACATCAGACAAGGAGCCCCCTGGCTGAATAGACTTCCTGCATCTGTAAATACTTCATCTTGGAACTCACAGGGCAATTTTCATCGGTTCCACAGGGTTGCAATCTGCTGGGTGGCCGTGAGTTTGGCTTGCTTTTGACCTACCCTGCTGCCAGTGGTGAAAAGGCAAAGGTTATGACTAATGACCCCTGGTGTCATAGTGGTTAGAAGATGGGCTACTAACCCAAAGATCAGCCATTGGAAACCACTAGCTGCTATTCGGGAGAAAGATGAGGCTTTCTCTTCCTGTAAAGATTTAAAGTTCCATAAGTCCAAATGGGAAGTTCCATCCGGTTCTATAGGGTTGCTACAAGTCAGAACCGCCTCAGTAGCAGTGAGCTTTAAGTGATGACTAAAAGACAAAGGTATGACTTTAGGAAAGTTCAGTTGCTTGCTGCATGTCATTGCTTCCCGCCTCTTCTGTCCTGCCTTGGTGGCTGTGAGAACAGCAGACCTGGGATGGCTTTGAAAATGGCAGTGCCTAATAAGGAAGGCTGAATGGACAGAAAACAGTGTTAGACTCTGATGAAGACCCTCAGCCTCTGAACAAATGCCAGCCATGGCTTATTTCATATTTCATTACTTGAGAAAAGTAAACCACCAATTGAGTTTAGGCTCTGTGTCTCAGAGCCTGTTACTTGCAGCTGAGTGCCAAAGGAACTCATGCTCCAAGTGTATCTGAAGATCAACAAACGTATTGAATAAAAGTGACTGCATTTTAACAAGATCCCTGGATGATCTTATGTACATTAAAGCCTAAGATGCATTTCATTAGGCCACACTGAAATAACAACCACTCCAAAAACTATCATGTTATTTCTGATGAGCACAGGTGAGATAGTTTATTGTGCCAGCCTGGCTGATAAACGCAGGTGGGATTGACTGAGGGGCGGAGAGATGGATGGCTTGGTGAGCCTTGCCTTTCTTGTCTCTCGCTCTGTGATCATTGGACCAGTGTGCGGCTGCCTTGCTTGTTCTGTGCTTCAATTTAAAGGCTACACTGCCTGTGGGACGCCTAGCCTGTGGACTGTGTTGCCGTAAGTTGAGGTCCCTTTAAGACTTCTCTGGAGCTGGGGACTGGCGATTGGTGACCTACCTGCCTTGTGATTGGCTGCTGTGCTGACATAGCCTAGTTCTCTCTACAAATAGAGGAAGATATGGCAGCAGACTAGACTTGAAGGACTGCTAGTCTCTCAACTTTCTCTCACGGACGTGAGTTGCACTAAGCCTTTTATAGTGCTTCTAATTTAACTATTTATTTCTTGTATTGTATATTTATCTGTATATGATTTAACATTTCATTTCTCGTTATATATCTAATTACCTTTATAAATAAATATATTATATTATCAGGAATTTGGTTTTATCTCTCTAGAGAACCCTGTCTAACACAACAGGTTTTCAAGAAAATGACTTAAATTATAAATCAGGAAGGAGAGGGACAGCAATGAGAGAAAAAAATCACTAAAACACTACAGTTCTAAATAAAACTGCTTAACAAACACTTTTCTATAAAATGTCGCTGTCAGAAGTAAAATTCATCACAAAACATTGTATATAAAATATATGACTACTATCTATCATACATGCTGTAGTTGAAGTTGTAGTTAGAGTTAACCATTTCAGATGCATTTTTTAGTATTTAAAGCAGTGATGTACATAAACTAAATCAAGGAGTTAAGAAAGAGACAAAATATATAATTTAATGAAATCCTAGGAAATAAACAAAGCTGAAACCCAATGAATAATAGCAGGAAATAATAATGTAACATCTTAAACTCACTTAGTGAAACTAGAACAAGTAACAATTAAACCAGGAGGGACTAAACCCATAAAAACCACACTCACTGCCAAGGAGCCAATACTGACCCATAGTTACTATATAGGACAGGTCAGAATTGACCGTATAAGTTTCCAAGACTGTAACTCTTTAGTGGAGTAGAAAGCCCCATTTTTCTCCTGCACAGCTGGAGGAAACTGGTGGTTTTGAACTGCTGACCTTGTAGTTAGCAGCCCAACCCAAGGAGTAACCACTGTGTCACCTGGGACTATTCCCTAAAAAAGATAATCATGCTTGGTAAAGCAGAAAGGTAGCATTAAAGAGGAAACACTTAAGATGGATCGGCACATTTGTTGCAACCATGAGCTCATATATAACAATTATGGAGATGGTGCAAGACTGAGCTTGGTTTTGTGCAAGGGGCCACGATGATTCATTTGCACCAAACAACAAGAACAACAACAATCAAATTTGTAGGTCCAACTATGACTTCTCAGAAATGGTAAAAGAAGAAATTGTGGGAATATGATAAAAATAATCAGAGAACACATAAACAGATATTACATGAGAAAGAAGGCTCAGACAAGTTGATTGAAAAACCTAAAACAATAATAAATCCCTATGGTAGGAAATTTGAGAGATTTCCATAGTGTGGCAAATTTACCAAATTACTCAAAATTAATTAGAAATCTGAAAAAAAAAACTCACAAGGAAACAATTTAAAGAGTTATTAAATATTTGGGAAAATTCTCCAAAGATATATGGGTTTTTAAATGTGCATAAACATTTAAGAAACATGTTGAGTCAAACTTGATTTCTTGCAGGGCATAAACAATTACGCACACACATAGCAGTTTGAAGCCACTCGTCATTCTGTCTGAGAATGGTCAGGCTTTCTAGTCACGTAAAGAACTGCAGTCTCAGAAACTACACAGAGGACAGTTCTACCCTGTCCTATTGGGTCACTTTGAGTTGGAATGAACTGATGGCATTGAGTTCGGTTTTGGTTTTATCAAATGAAACGTTGTTTATTCAAAGCCACCCAGGGGAATCTTAGAAAAAAACAAAAAACTTGCTGGTCCACTTCCTAAAGATCATGACCTTGAAAACCCTATGAGTGTAGTTCAACTTGGCATCAAATCAGATCGCCACAAGTCAGCTCAACTCCAGGCCAGTAGAATTTATCAAAACATTGATGCTTCCTTTTTCCTTATCTTAAAAAAAATCTACATCTCTCTTTTTCTGCTACTTCCTATCTGTATTAGTCTTGGTTGACTAGAAAAACAAATCCAGAGACAGTCATATGTGTGCCCGCTTTACTGACACAATCACTGAAGACAAACGTGTGCATAAGCAAATGTGGTGAAGAGAGCTAACGGTGCCTGGCTATCAAAAGATGTAGCGTCTGGGGTTATAAAGGCTTGAAGATAAACAAGTGGTCTTCCAGCTGAGAAGCATCAAAGCCCACATGGAAGAAGCACTCCAGACTGTCTGACCACGAGGTGCAGAAGGGACCAGTTATCAGACACCAAAGAACTAAAAATCAGATCAGTGGGTGCCCACCTTCCTGATACGATCACTGAAGACAAAGGTGTGCATAAGCAAAGGTGGTGAAAAAAGCTGATGGTGCCTGGCTATCAAAAGATATAGCGTCTGGGGTCTTAAAGGCTTGAAGATAAACAAGCGGCCAACTAGCTCAGAAGCAACAAAACCCACATGGAAGAAGTACACCAGCATGTGTGACCATGAGCTGTCGAAGGGATCGGGTGTCAGGCATCAAGGAACAAGAAATCATGTCATTGTAAAGGTCGGTGAGTGCAGAGTGGAGACTCAGAGTCCATCAGTAGGCAACTGAACACCCCCTTGCTGAGGGGTTGTAGGGAGGAGATGAGCCAATCAGGGTGCAGGATAGCAACAATGAAACATATAACTTTCCTCTAGTTCTTAAATGCTTCCTATCCCCCACTATCATGATCCCAATTCTGCCTTGCGAACCTGGCTAGACCAGAGGATGTACATTGGTATAGATAGCAACTGGAAACACAGGGAATCCAGGATAGATGATTCCCTCAGGACCAGTGGTGAGAGGGGGGAAAATGAGCAACTGATATTTAGGGCTAAAGTAGAAGGCAAATGTTTTCAGAATGATGAGGGCAACAAATGTACATATGTGCTTGACAAAATGGATGTATATATGATGGACTGTGATAAGAATTGTAGGAACCCCCAATAAAATAATTTAAAAAAAAGAAAGAGCTTTATATCAACAAGTGACTTTAAGAAAACATCCCAGCCTAGATCAAGTCTATAAGTCCGACATTA
Source organism: Echinops telfairi (assembly GCF_000313985.2). Taxonomy (NCBI): domain Eukaryota; kingdom Metazoa; phylum Chordata; class Mammalia; order Afrosoricida; family Tenrecidae; genus Echinops; species Echinops telfairi. The sequence continues at coordinate 1,804,733 of NW_022111370.1, read as the reverse complement.
GCCCATATGTCTGATATTAGCCCATATGTCTGGTACCAGCTTTTAAATTCCTCTTCAGATTCACGCAACATAGGTAATGACACCAAATGCATGCAGAAAGATCACAGGCAAGGGGGTAGAAAGTCTTGTGGATCCAGTGGTGGTGGAAGAAACTTAGGGCTGGTGTAAGTCTCCACATGACTCCTCCAGCTCCAGGGCTCTGGTTTTATCAGTGTAGCTCCATGTGGCTTGTCAGCAGGAAGACTAAGCATAGAGAGTTGCCTACCTCCAGGGAGGAAGACCAGAGTTCCCAGAATCCTCAGGAGAAGGCCAGGTCCACACAGAGGCCTCACTGGCTATGACTTGATTGACAGGCCAGACTCCATCCCTTTGCTGATTGACAGGAGATTATGTAGCTGCCACACTATCTTTTCTCCTCCCTTCTTATTTTGCTTCCTTTTTCCCCCCTCCCTCCTTCCTTCCTCCTTTGCTTTGTACCATCTTCATTCTGTTTTGATTCTTTTCTTCCCCCCCTTTTCTCTTTGCGTAACTAAAATGCTGCATTCGGTGTGTGTCTTTAATGATCATCCCACATTGAATATATTTCCATTGATATGCTCTCACAGAAAATATATAAGATGGATGACAATAGCAGTACCGGCGAGGTCCTGGGATCCACAGGAACTTTGAGATCCCACAGCCAGATCGTTGCCCTTATTTGTGGTTAGGTGCCCAGGTGTTCCTACCCATAGTGACCTTAGTACGTACAGCAGAACAAAACCCGGCCCAGTCCGAAGCTATCTCTACAATTGTTCTTATGCTTGAGCCTGCTGTGCAGCCATGGTGTCAACCCATCTTCTTGAGTGCCTTCCTCTCTTTCCCTGTCTGTCTACTTTACAAAACATGATGTCCTACCCCAGGGACTGGTCTCTCCTACTGCCAGGTAGTATTTGCCATTCTCTCTATGGAAATGACTTTCTTTTCTCACATGGAAATGCCCCAAGTCAGCATATCACTTACTAGGCAACTACTCGGTGCCAAGAGAGACAACCCCATGCTTCACAGCATAAGCCATAGGAGCAGATTTTGTAATGCAAGAGGTCCAGGAGTCAGAGCTGACAGAATGGCACAGAACAAAATTATCTAAATACTGCTTGCTTCATTAAAGATATACAAATATTTACTTCTCTCAGTTTTCAACTAGCTTGCTTCTATTTTTATACAGTTACTGTTTAATTAACACTCAAAGGTTGGAAAAAGTTGATGAATAAGACCCCTTTACAGTTTCAAAATGGGATGAGAACATTTTGACAACTAATCACACCTGATCCAATGGACTGAAATACTTTTATGGGGATTTGACTAGGATCCTGGGAAATTATGAACCATTTTGTGGAGAACTGACATTAGTCTACTTGTGATGCTCTCCGTCTTTAAGCATTCTAGGAACTATGTAGTTCCTGTTGCTATTGTGCATGGGCTTTCTTCACTGGTACATTTCCTAATTGCCAATCCATCTGGAGGCTATTGGCTGTACTGTGCTGACCTTTCATCTAGCCATTTTACTGAACTCCTACTAGTTGTAATACTTGGCCAGTTGATTCTTTTCTTCTTTGTCTTTTCACTTTCTGTTTTTGGAGGTACATGAGAACACCTGCAAATAAAAAATATAGCTTCTACTTTATAACCTCCAAATATGTATGAACTTTTAACTCCCCATTCTACTTTTAAAGGGCACTCTAAATAAATAATCAGAGATGTACCCTGAGATTGTGCTCACAATAGATTATAAAATGTTATTTATATTTGAAAAGAAAAAAGAAATCCAAGCTTTAAGTTTCCATCTTTTAGAGAAACAGTCAAATCATTAAGAGTGTGGACATAACATGGAGTTATTTTAACCATTAAATCGGCTGTTTATATTCCAAAAAATATTTGTGCAGGAAAAATGCTCAAGATATAATGCCAAATAAAATGAAGCAAAAATGGAAAATTATGGAACTATGAGAAGCTGTCATTTTCATTTTTATACCTTTCAGTTTTCTAATTTTGTAGTTTTAAAATGATAGTAATGATAAAATGACAATTGAACTATGCCAATCAAAAGTGATGACAACTAAGAATGTCTTTACATAAGGTACCATCCTCAATTTGATTAAATGAAAATTAAAGCATTGCTAAAGTTTAATGTAATTGTTGTCCAAATTCCAAGATAGTACTGAAAAAAATGTATACATCATTATTAATATCCAATCATAGCCCGCAAGTCATTTGAGCTAATTTCCCTTTGAAAATTATTAATATTAACTTTGATTCATCTTATTAAGTGACAAGTGAATTGATTTTTAGAGACTCATGAAGATATGATTCTACATATATTTTAAGCTAAGACAAGAAACCAATAATTTTTTTGGAAGTATGCATTTAAAGACTTGTTGAAAGTACTTTACTAAAGACGGTCTCTATCCGTGTAGCCTACATCTCCATTCTGAGCCTTCATTCTTTCTCATTCTCCCTCTCAATCAGTCATCGCATATTAAAATATCCCCCTAAGGTTTATTATTAGGCTAGACATTTTTTCTTACTTAAAAACATAATTCTCTGCCTGCTCAGTAATCCCGCCTTCATACATCATACTCCTGGCATAAGCAACATTTCCTACAGGAAAATCATTATCTTGTCATCTCCAAATCTTCTCCTCCTACGTTTCCCACCTTAGTGACTACACATTACAAAGGCAGAACCAGGGGCTCAGCCCTGACTCTCTTCTCAGTTGATTCCACATTGGTCACCCAAACCTACTTTACATTACACCCCCTCCCCCCACTCCCACTAGTTGGTCCTCTAACCTAAGGTTTCTCAAAAAGTTATCCCTGTATGGATTGTTATAAGAGCTCTAAGAGCCCCAAATAAAATGATCTTTAAATTAAAATAAATAAATAAAATAAAATGGTGGGGGTTGGAGGGGTGATCCCTGGACTAGCACCAACTGTCTCGCCCGGACCTTGCTTGTAATGCAAACTATCGAACCTCATCTTAGATTGTTTGAATCAGAAACTAGAAATTTGGTTCTGACGTGTGTGGCTCTATCCTATTTTGCTTAGTTCCTACAGCAGCCACTAGGTTGCTCATTCAGCCTTGCGAGTTCACTCCTCTCCTTTCCAAAATGACATTTCCAAAAGAAAGTTCCAATGGTATCGTTTTATTGCTTTAGAGAACAAATGTTGGCCTTCTGGATGGAATAAAAATGTTTACCGAGGGCTTCAGAAACTACCAGGCATCAAGAATTTGCCTCTTTCCAGAGTTTTCTTATCTCACCCTAAAAAGACAAGTCCTTCGCACACTCTGGCAGTAAGAAAAGGTGTGTGTTTTCTGAATGCCCATGGTCTCTTGCGTCTCCTGGGGTCTTTCAGCCAACAATCAATTCAGCTGAAGCATTCCATTCCTGCTAAGATTTACAGCCCAGAAACGCACAGGGCAGTTCTAATATGTACAATAGGATCACCTTGAACTGACTCTGTGGCAGAAGTGCGGTTTTGGTATATCTGCTCTTTTAAGTAGCAATTTCTTTTTTCCTCAAACTTGAGAGACATATGGAAGCCTGTTTCAGATCTAATTGTCTCTTAATTTCCTCTTTCATATTTTCTAATGTCTTGCTATTCTTTCTTTCTTTCTCTTTGCATTTGCTGCTCCCTCTGCCTTTTAAAAATCATTTTATTGGGGACTCTTACTGGAATTATAACACTCAACACATCCATCGTGTCAAGCACACTTGTACATATGTTGCCATCATCCTTTTCTTACTTAAATGTGCAGAGATGTAAAAAGGTGTATGGTGATAGATAATATGCTCTGTTCTGAAGGCTTTGCAAACTTTTATTAGTTAAAGATCAAGGACCTTGTATATGGTTACCTGACTAGTAAGAAAGAGAAATGGTTTGGGGGCCCAGGAAGTCTGCCTATGGAATCTACACTGCTTTAAGCAAATCAAACAAGTTAAACATGAACCAAATGATAAAAACAATCCACTTTATATACGTCTGCTTTGCTGAAGTACCTTGCATCTCACCTTGTGAATATGGAGCTGATTTCATGGGCCCTAAAACCTGTGACTTAGCATACTGCTCTGTTGTAGGGTATGGACTGTGCGCTGAGTTAATTTCTCTCCACTGGTTTCTATTGAGAAGCTGTTGAACACCCATGAAGACCATGCCATCATGTGGTGGTCCTTGGAAATAAGATGGCCATCAAGTTATCCAACAGCCAAGAGTTGGTAAACTATAACTCATGGGCTTCACCCAAGCTACCCAATTTGGTAGTGCCCTGCTCTTTGCTACCTAGGGCTGCTGGTACATAAATGTCACAAGTGGGTGGCTTTCAAGAAAAGACATTTATTTTCTCAGAGTTCTAGAGGCTACATGGCTAGATTTACCTGAATTCAGGGTATGTTTCTAGAGGGGCCATCCTTCTTTGATAATTCTAGAAGTTCATGGGAAGTCCTTCCCATTCCTTATTATTCTTTGATTTCCACCTTTGCCTCTGTTTGCTTTGTTCTTTTTATCGCTAAGAAATGATTAGGTTTTGGATTCTACCCTATGCTCCTACGATGTTATTAACATACCAAAAATACCTACTTCCAAACGGGGTTGGATTTACGAGAAGAGGAGAAAGGATATGGAAACATTTTTTAAGACTATTTTTTCTTTTGTCACATTTTAAATGATTGACAAAAAAAAAATCAAAGAATAAGTGACAGAGATGTACAGAGCCCATAAGTCTGAGATATATATATATTACTGGACATTTTTATAAGAAAAGGACAAGATTTTTTTCCTAGATGATCCTTGTCATTAAAAAAAAACTATCAAATGAAAACACAAAGTAGAAAATGTCTTTTAGAAAGTTTCAAGACCCTTAGGGAGTCATTTTCTGGAAGGAGGGTGAAAAAAAAACCATTTCTATCTGCTGGAAAATGTGATCAGTTACTCGATGCCCAGTATTCTGAGATAAAAGCACACACAGTTGATGCTCAGCCATTCTTGGGACAGATGTCAATTGCTCCCAGGACTGCCATGGAGAGCACACTGTTGAACATGATGAGGTCCTCAATGGCGTGCTTTACCAGTGGTGTGACGGCAAGTTTCACAAAGCTGTTCTACATCCTCAATAGAGCCTGGTGACAACTTACCAAAACGCAGTTCAGTAAAGGCAGTTTTCAAAGGACCTTCATGTGGGCCAGGTATGTGACTATCTATTGATCTTGGCAAATATGGAGGAACTGATGTCCAGGTGCCCTGGTGTTGTAGGGGTCACTGTACAGGTGTGATCCACAAGGTCGGCAGTTTGAAACCACCAGCTACTTGGGGGAGTAAATAGTCACTGTCTCAGAGACTCAAAGTGGACTGTTCTATTCTGTCCCAAAGGATCTCCGTGAATTGGCATCAATTCGAAGGCAGGAAATATTTTAGTTTGGATATGCAGACAATAATTATTCCTCAAGATTGGGGAAGCTGATGTATACGTCTGTATAAGCACCCTGCCACACACTTTCAGCTGAACTCAAACCCATTAAATTATTCCTGCCAAAGAACAAGATAATAGCTGTATGCATGGCAATGTGAGGTTTTGGAAATGAGTTCAAACTTATTGATATTAAAGAGTTAAAAATACACATGCTTAAAGATATCCCCATGACAATAGATCTGTAGTCTGAGACTCTCCTGTATTATACTTATTGCAATAAATGACAGTGGGCACGTCACAGTTGAGCAATGGCATTCATGCTCATTGTTGTCAAGTGCCATCCCGTTGGCTCTGACCCAGAGTGACCCTGTGAACAACAGAATGAAACACTGCCTGGTCCTGTGTCATCCTCACAATTGTTCCTATGCCTGAGCCCATTGTTTCAGCCACCATGCCAACCCATCTTGCTGAGGGCCTTCGTCTTTCTGGTGCACTTCACCAAGCATGATGCCCGACTCCAGGCACTGGTCTCTCTTGACAACATGTTCAAAGTATGTAAGACAAAATCTTGCATTCCTTGCCTTTAAAGAGTATTCTGGCCTTACTTTTTCCAAAATGTATTCTCACAGATAGTGATATAAAGTCTCTATCTCAGGGAAACTCAGATGTTCTCTAGAGAGATGGCCTTTATGTTGATTAGTTGAACATAATGATTGTCTTTTAGGAGAACATGATTACTCATATTCACTTATTAATAAACATGTTCATTTAAATTTTTAAGTACTTTTTTGAATAGTAAATAAAATTGATGGCCGTATGTGCCAAGGTGAAAAATGTTTCTGAGAACAATCAATTAAAATGGTCTTTTTGTCTGGAATAAATCTTGACAAAACAAAAGGTTGTTTTGAAAGCGTTCTAACTGAAAAAGGACTTCCCCAGAAACA
>NW_022111370.1:1781829-1797742 GCF_000313985.2 Echinops telfairi | reverse complement strand
TAAGAACATAGAGCAAAGTTATATGTTTCATCATTGCTACATTGCACCCTAACTGTGACCGTTCTGTAAGGGGATATCCAGTTGCCTACAGATGGGCTTTGGGTCCCTGATCTGCACTCCCCCTCATTCACAATGATATGATTTGTTTGTTCTTTGATCCCTGATACTTGATCCCTTTGACTCCTCTTGATCACACAGGTTGGTGTGCTTCTTACATGTTGGCTTTGTTGCTTCTGAGCTATATGGCCACTTATTTACCTTTAAGCCTTTGAGACCCCAGAAGCTATATCTTTTGATAGCCAGGTACCATCAGCTTTCTTCACCACATTTGCTTATGCACCCATTTGAGACAAAGATAATTATATGGTCAATGCGAATAAGACTCCCTCTTTTAAGACCCTCCTTTCTGTTAAAGATCTACCTATAACATAGTCTTACCTTCCTTGTCAGAAATACCTTCCAAAACTTAAACTTACTGCCATCGAGTCAATGCAGACTCACAGTGACCCCAGAAGACAGGGTAGAACTGACCCTGTGAAATTCTGGGACTGTAACTCTTTATGGAAATAAACTCTGGATCCTGGATTCTGGATGCTAACACACTTTCCTGGTCACCTACAGCTAGGATGCTCTCTGTTCTTGAGCAGTTTATTGCTCATCAACCTTGTTCCCGTTAATTGACCTGCTAATCACAATTTTCTTTTCAACAATTGTTAAGATTTTCCTGGCTTATCACACTTCATGTTACTTTTGCTAATCTTATGATACAGGCATGTCCAGCATTCAAGCAATTTCTTTGCAACATCTTGTGAAAACTAAACTTGCTAATTTCTAAAGAATTAGCAGTTGTAAACTGGGTGGATTCATCATTTTGCCATCATAGAGTAAAGGTCAACTATATCCTGGATTCTACTAGACAGGTCCACACTCATGTTTAATAAAATGAACTAGTTAAGAGGGGATTTGAGATCACCTTTTGAAACCACTCAACTCTGCTTCCACTTCTGCAGACAAAATTTGTATTCAGGAAGCTTTATTCCACCTAGATCTTTAAAAAGAGCTATTAATAATTCATCTACCATACAATTTATTTTTCTGTCTTGTCCTCTCCTACCCTTACCAATATTGATTCACTCTTTAGGATTAAGGATTGTTATTCTTTGTATTCCCAGCACCCAGCCCATTGTTTGCTTGAAGGGCCATTGGGTACACCCTCTATAGTTAGGGCATCATGAGCTAAGCAACTTCTGTTCCTATTAACAGCCTTTAGGAGTAGCAAACTAACTATTTGTTTATTCAGTTAAACTCAGTTGTTTACCCTCTCTGGTGTAGTAATAAATATCCTTACCTACTGTGGGTAGGGGATTTTCTTAAGGAAAAAAAGTCAAGAATTGGAACACACATATGTGACCTTGTGTTAGAAGAAATGTGAGGTTCAAAGGAGTTAGGGTTAGAATGGGGAACATAGGAAGACTTTGAAGAGCTTGGTTTTGTTGTATTTATTTTTCTTTTCCTTTACTTAATGCTCCTTCATCTTCTGATAGGAGATGATTTTAAGCTACACAGTACAAGAACGACAGCAGAGAGGCTTGCATTCATGACCTTCATTGCTTAGATATGGACATTGGGCGTTTTATTTTCGCATCAAGAATTAATTCAAAAATTCACAATAACCCGCATTTTATGAACTGAAGTGCACACCCCACCCCACCCCAGACTACCTTTTGGGATCCTGACCCCTAAACTTGTAGATGTAATCCCATTTGGGAAAATGATTTTCTTTAGTACAATAATGAGATTATATTGTGTGTTCTAAATCTGATCACTTTTGCATGGGAAAAAGAGCAGGTTAGACATAGACGTAGGCACATGCTGGGGAAGAAGCACAATGTGAGGATCATCAAGAACCAAGGAATATCCAGGCTACCAACAAGAAGAAATGGAGCCAGCCATGGTCCTGATTTGGACATCTAGCTTCTAGAATTATGAGCATAAATTTTTATTCTTTAAAGTCACCCATACACAGAAAAGTCACCCACATGTGGTGTTTCTGTTACAACAATACTAGGGACCTACCATGTTAGCATCTATCTATATATCATCTATCTATCTATCTATCTATCTATCTATCTATCTATCTATCTATCTATCATCTATCTATCCATCATCTATCTATCATCTATTGATCTATCTATCTAATCTATCTTCTATCTTTCTTGCTTTTTCACCTCTGTCTCTCTCTTCCTCCCTCCCTTCCTTTTTCCCTTCTTCCCTATCTATCTATCATCTATATATAAACTTTTACTTGCCATAGATCCACCATTTTCCAAACATAAGGCTCCAGGAATTGTTGGAATACCAGTTGAAATGTTTCAACTAGCTGAAGAAGCACCAGAAGCACTCAATAGTCTATGCCAGTGGTTTTCAACCTGTGGGTTGTGACCCCTTTGAGAGTCAAATGACCCTTTCGCAGGGGTCGCTTGATTCATAAAAGAAGCAAAATTACAGTTATGAAGTAACAATGAAAATAATTTTATGTTTGGGGGTGGTCACCACAACATGAGGAACTGTATTAAAGGGTCGCGGCATTAGAGAAATTCTGAACCACTGGTTTATGCCAAGAAATTTGGAACACAGCTACTTTGTCAATTGACTGGAAAACGTCCATATCTGTACCAATTCCAAAGAAAGATAACCCAAAAGAATGCTCCAATTATACAACAATAACATTGATTTCAGAGGCAAGTAAAATTTTCTGAAGATCATCCAACAAATGTGATAGCAGTACATTGACAGCGAGCTGCCAAAAGTTCAGGCCAGATTGTATGTCAGATGGGTCAGTGCTGAAAGCAGAGAATACCAGAAAGATATTTACTTGTGCTTTATTGACCATGTCAAGGCATTCTCTGAAGATCCTAACAAGCGATGGATAACCTTAAGAAGAATGGGAATTCCAGAACACTTGATTGCTCATGTAGAACTTGTACATAAATTAAGAGGCAGTTACGCTAATGGAACAAGGGAATACTGAATGGTTTATTGTCAGGAAAAGTGTGCTTCACAGTTGTATCTTCGCATCATACCTATTATGCTCACCAGATCTGTATGCTGAGCAAATCATCATAAAGGAGAATGTGTCATAAGGATTGGAGAGAGGTTAGATGCAGAAGACACAACCTTGCTTGCTGACAGTGAGGAGGACTTGACACACTTTCTGATGGAGATCAAGGATGGGAGTCTTCAACCTATAGACCCAGACCCCCCACAACTGGACCAATAGGTAAGATCATGACAAACGGAGAAAAGACTGAAGTTATCAAGGATTATGTTTTGCTTGGCTCCACAATCACTGCTTATGGAAGAAACATCACAATATCTAAAGACACAATCCATTAGGTAAATCTGTTGCACAAGACCTCTTTAGAGTATTGAAAAGCAAAGATGTTACTTTGAGAGTAACACTTGACTGACCCAAGCCATGGGATTTTCAATAGTCTCATATGTGAAAGGTGAGCATTTAATAAAGAAGATGGAGGAAGAATCAATACATTTGAATTGTGGTGCTGGAGAAAAACATTGCAAGTACCATGGACTGCTAAACCATTCTTGACAAGCCCATTAGTCTTGGAAGAAGTGTGGCCAAAGTGATACTTACAGGCAAGCATGGTGAGACATTAGTTTACATAATTTGGACATCTTTTCAGGAGTGGTCAGCCCCTGAAGAAGCACATCATGTTTGGTAAAGTAGAGGGGTAGTAAAAAAAGAAAGGAAGTCTCTCATAGAGATGGATTGGCACAATGGCTGCAACAATGGGCTCAAGCACAGGAACAATGGTGAGCGTTTCACTCTACTGTGCACGATGTCACTGTGGATCTCAATCAACTGATGCGCCTAACAACAAAACCAAAAGAGCAACAACAATGAAATCAACTCTTTTCATGAGGAGAAAACCACACCTTTCTCCAGCAGAGCAGCTGGTGGTTTTGAACCACTGAGCTTGCAGTTAGCAGCAGCCTAATGCATGACCACTGTGCCACTAGGCCACCGCTGGAAGTCATAGAGGGCAGTATTCTGTCTCTCTTTCATGTGGAATATTTTGGCAGCAAACCTGTGCACACCATTCCATAGGAAATGTTGTCTCTCCACACATCTCAACGCAGGAACCTAACACTTTGTGGGATTCCCCAGGAAGGTGATGTGTGGCTGGTGCTTGTCTTGGCAGTCTGTCTTGTTACTATGCTTCTCCTCCACAAAAGTTGGACATCAGTCCTTACTCCTAAATGAGACCACCCCCCCCACTCCAAGGCTCCTGCCGACCAAGTCGGAAAGTCCTGCTGTTGGACAAGAAAGCCAAAGGCAGAGCCAGAGAGCCTCTCAGCAGGAGCCTTGGTAAACTTGGCGTGACTCACCAGGGCAAGGTGGACACCCGGATGTCTGTGACCATCCACAGCCCTCGAGAACGTTACTCCTTCTTGGACAACTGTGGTCCCTGGGAAGCTCTCTAGCTTCTGGCATGCACAGCTCACCCCTTGAAACAGTTTCCCTCCTTCCTGTGGTCATCGGAGAACAAAGGCAGCCAAAGAAAAGCACTTTGCAAACTGAAAGTCATTTTGCAGAGAAAATGAGGAGCTTGGTGCAGTCTTTTTTGTCTTTTTGTTTTATCATTCCCGGTGGTATTCTTTTCTGGCATTGATTTGATTTCTATTTTCATTTTGAGCCTTTTTTTTTTCCTGTGACCCCGGGTCTGAGACAATATTGAAGGCAATGTGCTTGCCGGGTGTGTTTGCCTGAGTCAGTGGATGAAAAGAGAGAGCAAGAGAATGGGAGGGGAGAGAAGGGAAGAAAGAGCGAGACTGGGGAAGACTAAAGCCATGTCTCTACAAAAGGGAAATATAGCTCTGGTCTTAGTCTAAATTCTGACCATATTTCCAAGTGACCCTGCTAATGTTTACCATGCAACAGGTCCTTTAAATCAGCGAGGTTAAACACACAGTGGCACATTCCGGCAATGTTTATCTTAGAACAGGCTTGCCAAGACAAGTGGGAAGGGTTGGTGGGGAGAATAATCAGAAAACTAGCCACCAGAATAAGCAAGAGAAAGTGTCATTGCCCTTGAGAGAAGGCATTTTTTAGTAAGCATTAGAGAAGACAATTTTTCAAAAGAAAATGAGTGGTTTGCCTTTTGTAAAATTTCATAAAACTCTCAAATCAAATTTCAATGGAAAAAAACTGGCAATGTTTTCATCCAATGCAGCTGTGTCCTTGGTAAATGCCAATATCATTTGGTACATCTAGAGATACCCGATGTCAGTGTGCCAGGATTAAGGAGTGCAGTCGTATAAGCTTTAGGCTACTTCTATAAAAACATACAGCCTCAGAAACTCTTGGGGGCTGTTCTACTTTGTTTTATAGGATTGCTGGGCACCAGTGGGGCTGGATGATCCGTATAAAATATGTATTAGTTTACTAGGTTTGCCATAAGAAAGTACCATAAACAAGTGGGCTTGAAAGACCAGAGTTTCATTGCCTAGCAGTTCAATGAGCTGCTCAAATACAACGGTGTCCTGAGGGTCCAGAGATTCTAGGGAAAGAACCTTTCTTGTCTCACTTCTGGTAGCCCCAGCCATCCCTTTGTGAATACAGCCACACATGGAGTTCTTTTCCCTGTGAACCTCTGTACCTCTTCTTTTATAAGAGTACCACTCCCATTGTTTAGCATTCATTCTACTCCAATCTGACCTCAAGTTCATTGATAATGTCTTTAAATACCCTATTTCCAAATATGATTGCATTTACAAGTACCTAAGCTTAAGACATGAATATATGTTTGGAAGAGATTCAATCCTTGAAAACTTGAATAAAGGAAATAAATGCAACACATTTAAGGAGCACATCAAACATCCATAGGGGCCCAGGTGGTGTCGTGGTTACTGTGATCCACCTGGCTGGCAGTTCGAAACCACCAGCTGCATCAAGAGAAACACAGCACTTTCTACTCTGGTAACCAGTTACCATCTCTGAAACCCACAGGGGCAGTGCTAGCCTGCCATATAGACTATGAGTGGGCATCCTCTTGGTGGCAGTGAGTCTGTGGTTTTTGGACCATGTGTCTATCTATGGCTAGTGTTACCATTGATGTTACTGGGGCAACTATGAAGGATGAAACTGTTTCTTAATTTACAGAAGGAAAGAGGAACACAGCCCTGATTTTCACTGAAGGGTAACTATCCAAACTTTTATGTTTTAACACACACACGCACCTGGAAAAACAAATTAATTAGTCCATTTTGTTCAAAAATTGTCAAAGAAGCGAGTCAGAACTATTAGGGAAATTAAGCTGTGAATAGAAAAGGTTAAAAAAAATAAGTTGCAATGCTCAGTTCAATTCCCAACCTTCCTCACAGACTTTTTTTGTCCTGTCTCTATGTAGAGAAAAAATAAGCATGCAAAATTATTGCATTAGGCCAGATTGAGTACAAAAACAAATCCAAGGACCCTCAAATATGTTTAAGTAGGAGGTTTATATTAAGAAGGCATTATATATCAATAAAACATCCCAACCCAGTTCAGATCAAGTCCTTAAGTCCAATACTAGTCTACAAATCCCCATTCAGACACATACATCCACAAGCAATGATGGGAAATGCCGAGCGATCGTAGTGGGGCAAAGTATTGTGGATCCAATGGTAGTGGTTGCATCTGCAGATATCACCAACAGGAAGGTGAAGGGAGGGAGGGAGCAAGAGAGAGAGACAGAGAGAGACAGAGAGACAGAGAGAGAAGCATTATGAGAAGATTATGCCTACCAGGAGGTACTATAAGGCTGTGACCTAATTGCCAGGTTTGACTCCACCCACATCTTCTTACGGGTGCCACGTTTTCATAAAAACCTAACTATCACAATTGTTAAATGAATTTAACAAATATTTAGCAAGTGAAAACAAGAATATTCATACTTACTTGAATCAAGTGTTTCTTTTTGAGTATGATATAAAGCTATAGTTTCACACTTTATTGTGCATTTATAATTACCTGGTAGGCATATTAAAAATACATGGTGGGGTTGGGGGGGGGGCTTCAAAACATTATTGGAAAGACGGAATGACAAAAATTATTTTGAAGTCCCCTTGTACATATTCAGCTAAAGTCTAATTATTTGGGGTAAGTTGGTCTTGAGTGTGGGCAAGGAAACTATTTTTAAAAAGTAAGCAAGGAGATAATGATGTAGCTGACACACATGTCCTTTGTTGAGAATTGTGTGTGTGTGTGTGTGTGTGTTTAAGAGAGATATAATGGAAAGAACTCAAGTTGGAAAATCGTTTTGGATAGTTTCGTGAGAAATGTGATGGACTTCCGTGTATTTTTAAAGGGTTCTTTTAAATTAAAAAAAAAGTGATTAAATTTCTAATTTTAAATGTCCCAGGTAACAGGATAGTTTGGAGAAGAAGGAGAAAGGAGGCAAGCAGATCAAGTATGAGATTTTTCAACAGGTGAGGGTTCCAGTTAATTAAGTACCACGCATTGTGATACGTTACCTATTCATGAGGAACCTGATCCAGTCCCTTTCTTGAAGCTGCATACTGTCTAGTGAAGGAGATCCAATAAATGAGACAAAGAGAGAAGTCAGAGAACCGGGTGAGGTTGGAAGATATAAAATATTGCAGAGCAAAGAAGCCCTAATGGCACTGCAGGATTAGTATGGGGCTGCCAACCCCAAGGTCAGCAGTGCAGACCCCACAGCTGCTGTGCAAGAGAGAAAATGCTCCTGGAAAGACTGACTGCTGCAGGAAGCTACAGAGTCGAATGGGCTGTGAGTCGGCATTGACCTGAGGGGTTTGGGGTCATAGAGACCACGGGAAGAACAAGTTACAAGACTGAGATGGCCCTTGAGAGGAAGCCCATTAAACTGGTGAAGATTTTGTGGTTCTGTTTCCTTTTTCCACTTGTAGGAGCAGAAGCCAGACTGAGGATTTGTCCTGAGTGAGTAAAAGACAACGAAAGCACAGATCCTGTGTTTTTAAAGTCAATTTGTTGTGAATATTACTGCTATGAGTTAGAACGGACTCCAAGGAATACCACCAGCACGAGGTACAAAAGAGGAGAAAAGCGGGTGCTGCTGATGAGTTAAAGGTGAGATTATTGAAATGCAAGATCAACTAAAAAAAGGGGGGTTGGGCAAGAGTAGCAATGAAAGGAGCAAAAACAGTGCTGAAATGTTCAATGGAGTGAAATACGTATCTGACAGTAAGAGACGGTACTTGAATAGACTCGGTTTCATTGATGAAATGAGAGCAAAAATAATGCCCATTGCTTAATGTTGTATGAAGGTAAAGTGAGATGAACTCTCAAGTTCATTTTGCATGATATCTAATATAGGTCAACACAAAGTCAGTTGCCTTTGAGTTGCTTCTGACTCTTGATAGCGCCTTGTGTGAGAGTAGACCTGTGCTTCTTAGGGTTTCAAATGGGTGATTTTCAGAAGTAAATCATTAGGACTCCCCCCGCCCCCCCTCACCAAGGTGCATCTTGGGGGAACGGAATCATCAAACCTTTGGTTATCAGCTGAGCACATGAAGGAGCCATCTAAGGACAACCTATCTTGAGTTCCCAACAACTGTCAAGTTGGTAACTAGACACTTAATTCGTGCCAAAGTCAAGAAAGGGAGCACTAGATAAACTCACACACACGAACTCACAGAAATCACATCAACTGATGGTGTCTGGGTGCATGAGAGGTAGGTAGGTAGAGATAATGGAATAGGTATAGACTTTTAAAAAATTAACTAGATACATGAAAATCCATTCACCTTGTATACTAGTACATTCCTCAAGAGTTGGACAAAGAAGAAATATCCTGGCACAGAACAGCTTGTGCATCTTATCAGGACAAACTCCAAATGAATTGGCTGCCTGTGGCATCTTCTGATTATTCACCAACATCTTTTCCACCAGCACATGTTCTTTATTTAGCTGGCAAGCAAGCTACTGGTGTTTTAATAGCTACTCATCTTGTCATGGGGACTGTGTAAGAAGGCAATCACAGAGGCCTGAGATTGCCAAACGGGCAGCTTTTTGTAGCCGTGGGTTAGCTTCAGGGAACTGCAAGCTCCCATTGCTGCTTCAATTTCCCTAGGTCTTCTGTTGCAAGCCTCATACCACAAAGTGTTCTGGGACAAAATCAGCAGGATGGGCATCAGGATCCACCCAAGAAGGATTGAAAGAGAATATTCATTTAAAAATATATACCCAGGTGATTGGGGTGGAAATCCATAATCTAAAGAACTGACCTGAAGCTCCCTCACATAATAGACAAAGAATCACCATGTCCCCCAGTGGTCATTGCATGCCCTGTTCTCTTCTCTTGATACTGAATTTGGGTTCTCAGAGGAAGCCCGGCATCCTCTGTGTCTCTGCCCTCAGTCCCCGCCCTGCTGTAGACTCCTGACTGGAGAGCAACGTGTTGGGAATCGTAGGCACTTGTGTACCAGACATATTAGGAGTAGCCCAGGTTGTGCTTTGGTGACTGTTACAATGGTAAATATTATGTGTTATGTCAACATGGTTATGCTTTGATTCCCAGTGCTTTGTAAGACACTAGGTAGTAAGCATCAATTTTTGTGTTCTGTTAGCAGCTGTATTAGTCTAGGTACTTTAGAGAAACAAATCCACAGCAACTCATGTATAAGAGAGTTTCATGTAAAGAAAGTGTGCATCATGAAAACATCCCAACCCAATGCTGCCCAAGCCCACAAGTCCAACATTAACCCATTAATCCAACACCAGTCCACAAAGTCCTCCACCTCACAAAACAGAGGCAATGATGCCGACTGCAGGAGGAAAGCTGAGTCTGAACGAATAAGCATCTCAGCACTAGCACGGGTCTCCACATGGCTGCTCCAGCACCCAGGGCTGCATCGGGATAGGTCCATGTGGCTTCTCCTTGAGGATGTCTTGTAGGAAGTCAATCTTGCAAGCTGAAGCAGGGAACTGCTAAGGCAGCTGCACCCTGGTGTGACCATCACAAAGCAAGAGACCCAGAGCTAGAAAGGCAGGCGAGGCTCACCCCATTTATCCCTCCGCCTTTCAATTAGCCCCACATGTGATTATCGGCCAGGCTGGCACAATTAACTAACTCAGCAGCCAATCATTGGAAAAGAAAATTTCTTTGGGCATGCGATCCACCTCCATTGGTTGATTACACAATGGTTGTTTTAGCATAAAACTTTTGTTCACTTCTCATTGCGTGACCTCTGGCCTTAGGACACAGATTACGTGTCCGATAAATGTCTACTCTGCCACCTGACCTGTAGATTTGGGGTTTGTTAGCCCTGTATGAGTCACCAAAAATCTTTTCTTGCTACTCAAGCCATGGATTTGAGATACAGTGGCCTCCATGATGGTGGGAGCCATTTCCTTGTGGTCAGTCTCTCTCTACCTGCTTAAAAGATTTTGCACCACTAGAGAACTCAGACTAAGACAACCTTTTATTAGGTGATCAACCTGCAATAAATTTACTCAACAGTGTAATCACACACACACACACACACACACACACACACTTTCCTCTCGAGTTCTCAATCAATAACCTCTGCAGTGCTGCTTATAAATATTAACCCAATCTTGACCTGCATCGCCTACTGAGCCAGGGTGATACTCAGTGTAAGACTATTCAACTAGCTTTGCTCATTGAGATAGATTGGTTTGCAACTTAGAGACACTAGGGTTTGAAGAAAGAAGAGTTGTGGGACCACCTGGGAAATCAGTTCTCGTTCACAGGCTCAGAGACAGAAATAAAACAAAGAGAATATGATCCTATAACCCAGAACCCCAATTCCTGACAATTGCCAAAATTTGGGGGTTTAATCTCTATTAAAATTCATTTGCACTTTCTGCTTTTGAATTCCAAGAAGTACCCTTCCCAATAATTTTTATTTCTCTTTTTGCTTAAACTAACTTAAATTCCATGATCCTTTACGTCTGACCAAACACTGGGTAATTGATAACATTATTACTATTATTATTATTATTATCACTATTTCTAATTATCAAAAGCATCATTAAAGGAATATCTCCTATGCAAGTCCATCTTTGCATTCTCATTTAGTAAGAGATAACTCATCCTCACAATTATTAGAACACCAATCATCTGAATCATGAAGAAACATAGGGAACTGCCATCTTGATCTATCCTTATATGGTCATTGATAGATTGCTGTTCAAAGATTTAGCTGAAGAATGAATGATGCCTACCATTACCGAGCATGATGGCAGCTGCCGTTTTCAGAGGACGGCCCATGCATCAGCCCTGTGCCTGGGAGGAAAGGAATTCTCCAGCATCACACTTGAAAGTGTGATCTTATGAATCAGATTTTGGAGTAGGAGTAACTGCTGTCAATAAGGTAAACTCTGTGAACTAGGTTAAAAAAATAAAATAAAACAAAATCACTAACTTATGAAATAATGTTTATAATCCAACTTTCCCACTTGTTGCTATGTTATTTGTATAATGGGCCATAGCTCCAGAATGCTCCACTAAAAGTCAGAATGGTGACTTCAACTCACTCCCTTTAGACATAGCAGCTAGAGATCATTCTTAGGAAAGGACATCCTGTTTGCTAGAGAGTCAGTGTCAAAACTAGAGACCCCCCCACCAAGAAAATAAAAAACTAGGGAAACCCTTATTTTTGGAGATGGGTTCACACAAAAGCTGCAACAGTGGCTTATACATTCCAAAACTTTGAGGATTGCACAGGCCCTGGTGATCCTTTGCCCTGTTAATCAACAGGTTCCCACATCGGGAACAGCATACTCTTGTCCACAGAGCTCGGGGACACATCTGCTAGACTAATTCCTTCCTTCTGTTAAAGTCATTGAGAACTTCCTGAAAACCTCAAGATTTTCAATAAAGGCTTGACAATCTAACGAGGAAAAGTCAATTATCTGAATGTTCTAGAAAAAAGATACTCTTCAAATTCATGCCCACGTATATATAATGGGTCATTGGTTCAAACCCACCAGCTTTTCCACAGAATAAAGAAAGTTAAAGCTGCCTACTCCTGTAAAGAACTACAGTCTCAGAAACCCAAAAGGAACATTCTACTCTGTTCTCTGGAGACATTTTGAGTCATATTCAACTTGATGGCTCTGAGTTTGGTTTGTATTTCTTTGGAATTAATTAAATATATATTTGAAAACACCATAGATTGATGCTTACCATTTGGCTCAACTAAATGGCTTCCACTGCGTTGTTGCTTTCAGGGGTCTTTGAGTTGGTCACAATACCGGGTTCTAGCCATCCTCACCATCTTCCTATGTCTGAAACTATTGTTGCCGTCACTGGGTCGGCTCATCTCCTTAAGGATCTCCCCCCACTTTCCCCTGACCCTCTACTTTCTGGAGCAGAATGTCCTTTTTCAGGGAATGACCACTCCAAAGAACGCAAGACACATTCTCATGATCCTCATTTTAAGGAGCATTCCAACGGTGCATTTTCCAATACATAGTTGTTCATTCCTCTGGTAGTCCACAATGACTTGCATGTCCTTCACCGGCCCATCATGGAAATGCCTTCTCCAGTCTGCCTTTGTCATTTTCCAGCTTTAGCACAAATTGGGGACTATTGAAAATAGCCTGGCTTGGGTCAGTTGCACTGTAGTCTTCAAAATGACATCTTTGATTTTTAACCCTTGAGAGGTATCTTTTGCAGGAGATTTGCTGGGTGCAATCAGTTGTTTGATTTCCTGACTGCGTTTTCCTTGGGTATTGATTGTGGATCCAAGTAAAATGGGATCTTTGACAACTCAGCTTTCTTCTGTTTACTTGATGCCACTTATTGATCCATTGGGAGGATTTTGATTTTCTTTTTGTTGATGTGTCACGCACACAGATGCCTGGAGTCTCTGCCTTCAGCAGTCAATGTTTCAAATCCTCTTCACGTTCAGTACCCAAGGTTGTGTCATCTGCGTACTTCAGCTTGTCAATGAGAGTTCCTCCTATCTTGATGACAGTCCTTTCTCGCATTATGTACTCAGCATACAAAGGGAATACGTATGGAGATCGACTACGACTCTGATGCACACTTTTCTGAATTTAAGCCACATGATCACTCCCTTTTCTGTCTGAATGATTTCCTCTTAGTCTATACAGGTGCCTCGGGAGCACAATGAAGTGTACTGAGATTCCCATTCTTTGTGATACTATCCATAGCTTGTTAAGATCTACAGGGACATACCTTAGCATAGTCAATGAAACACAAGCAACTACATTTTTCAAATAGTCTTTGCTTTCTCCCAAGATCCATCTTTCTAGGCTCTCTTTTGAATATAGCTTTTGGCAGTTCCCTGGTGGATGTTCTGCTATAACTGGTTTTGAATACCCTTCAGGAAAATTTTGCTTGCGTGTGATATTATACGTACTGTTTGGGAATGTTTGGCCTTCTGTTGAATGGGCACAAATATGGATCTCTTCCGGTCTGTTAGCCAGGCAGCTGTCTTCCAACTGACTTGGCAAAGATGAGCGAATGCCTGCTGCACTGCAACCATTTGTCCAAACGCCCCACATGGCATTTTCACTAATGCTTGCAGTGTAACTGGAATTGCTTCATTCAACACATCGGCTTTTGATCCCGTGCTACTTCAAACCATGTTCCTTCCCAATGATCTTTGAGTTTGAGGAAACAAAAAAGAAGTCTGAAGGTGGCAGGATCGGGGCTGTACAGTGAGTGGGACAAAAGTTCCCGAGGAAGGTTTGGCAGACCAATCCTTGCTGTCCTCAAGGCAGAGCAGCAGGATGGTCTGGGTGGGAACAGTCCTGCCGTGGCACGGCGCTCCTGCTCCTGGTCTCCCCACTGTTTAATTTCCTGAAAACGCTTCCTAATAAGTCCCTACAATGAGTCTATGTCCTTTGAAAAACAATCTATCATGATTAACCTTTGAAATCATACAATAAAACACATTTACCATAACCTTGAATTTAACCCTCCTATGAGATCCCCTTATAAGCCAGGATTTTGATTGGGCACCTTCCCCCCTCCCTTACAAAAAATTTTAAAGACATCCTGATGAGACCAAAACAAGTGCATTACAGAGGGAACTTGTGTGCACCCACTTAGTCATCATGGAAACATGTTCACACAGGCTTTGTTTGGAATAAAGTTCACACGCCCCACGGCTACTTGAAGACTGATGCCCTGAAATTTCAGTAGTAAGCTTCAAGCTGGCTAACAGCATTTGCCCCACTCCCTAAATCTACTGTTTAGGCTCTGTCCAAGTGATATATCTAAAATACAAGTCAAACATAAATCTACCATATTTGTGCTTGTTCTCTTGGTGATTTCATCGAGGCTCTTGGCAATAAATAAGATTTAGATAGTGATGTCACCAATATTTATTTTCCACCTGATCCTCTTCTTTGAACTGTAGGCATATATATGATAATAGCGAGCCAATAACTCTCTGAGGCTGTCTGAAAACTCAGGGAGAATGACGCTCTAGTCGTCCTCTCCAAATAATCTTCTCCTTCAGTCTTCCCACCCTACGTAATGTCAATCCAGTCTCTGATCTTTTGGGCCAGTATGTCAGGGCCATATTTTGATTAGAGAACTGAGAACGAAAGACTAACATCTCTGAGTTCGTGAGTCAGAAGTAACAGGCCCAGAATTGGAATTGAGAACTGAGGAAGAAAGAATACTATCTCTGAGTTCATGAGTAAGAAGTCATAGGACCAGAATTTGAACCCAGGAAGCAAACCCCATATAATTTTCTACCGATTCCTGTCAGACTATTACCCTCTTAAAATTCCATTACTTGTAATTTGATACTGTAAAATAAATATCAACTCCAAAATGTATATCTAGCTTTCATATGCAAATGATGAAAAATTCCTTTTGCTGAGGGTCAAGATTGTTTTAAGTTAATCTTTGTACCCTTTTCTTTTAAGACAGTCTATGTGCTCTTATTCAGTAGGCCAGGATTTTAAAAGGGGAACTCATATGTCTCTGTTGTAGTGCTATCTCAGCTGTTACTAGCTAGGTAATTTTGGGTAAGTTTCTACACCTTTTGATTGGTTACTCTATGAAAAACGTCTTGCATGGAATAGATTGCCGAGTATATAGAAATGTATGACATTAAAACAATTATTCGAATCACAAATTCCCTTTCCTTTTTGAGAATATGAATCATAGCAGTTTCCTTAATATCTATCCCAGAAGGCCAGATGGTAAGACTTTAACCCATAGACACGTCATTAGGAAAGAAAGACCAAATTCTGCAAAATAACATCATGTTTGGGAAAGTCTGTGTAAACCAGAAAACACTCAATGAGATGCATTGACACAATAGTGGCAACAATGGACTTAAGCATTCCAACGAGCGTGAAGATGACATCAGACTGGACAATGTTTCCTTTTGTTATGCTTAGGGTTATCAGGAGTATGAGCCAACTCAGTAGCAACTAGTAAAACCAGTAAGATTTGTATTATTGCACTGAATTATTCTGCACAGCCCAGTAAGTATGTATGGCCTTTTGGTTGAAGATTTTCATGATTTGTTGTATGATACGGACAACAGTTCAATTCAGTTCATAGCCATCAAGCCAATTCTGACTCACAATGACCCATAAAGACCAGAAACGCCCCTTTGAGTTGCTGAGACTAAATCTTTATGGGAGCAGTCAACTTCGTCTTTCTTCCACAGAGAGGCTAGTGGGTCCAAGCCACTGACCCTGGGGTTAGAACCTTAAGGTGTAGTCCACCAGGGCTCCTTGGTATGGATAAGAGGTGATACAGTGTAATAGTAATCATTGCCAATTTAGACACAGAAAATATGGTCTAAAGGCAAAGTAGACAAAGGAATTTTAATTTGACTATGAGACAAATAACCAGCACATAAGTTAAGACTTCAGGACTCCCTCTTG
>NW_022111370.1:1778449-1780672 GCF_000313985.2 Echinops telfairi | reverse complement strand
CCTATACAATGGAGGGAGCAGAAAATGAGCATCAAGAACTACCCTAAATATACACATCCATTTATGAATTATTTCTTTGAACTTCCTCTCCTTTGCTGTGGGGTGGATGAAAGGACCCCATTTAAAAATCAGCCAATGAAGGTTATCCATGGAGGTTTCCCAGGGTAACAAGGCAAGGCTTAACTGGCTCTCAATTCTCCCCACTTTGCAGAGACAGGTCCTTCCGACTTCTTCAGGGCTAGTGGTGCTCACACGTGCACTGCAGGAGATGGCCTTCCTTGCATATCAGCTCCATCTAGCTCGAGGAGGGCACAGTGATCAGGTCAAGATTATTCTAGTCACAGAAAACACTCCTTAATTAGAAAAGCCTGGCAATTAACTAGCTGCATGCTCCCATTCTGTTTTCAATAAATGTAATCTGTTCAATAAATCAGTAGCACTTATTAATGATAACGCACAGTCTGTTCTGTAATAAGCTTCTCCTCCATTAGGGAACTAATATGGGGTTTTATGTGAAGCTTCAGAATAAACTATGTCGACAACATTAGCATTCTGTTCATCCCACAAATTGCAGGGTGCTGTGATTAGGCTTCTAATACACAGTCAATTGCCCAGGTGTATATGGTGCATTACAATGTATTTAGTGTGCTTTTCATTTCACGAAGGGAAACTATATTCCCCACCCCTTCCCCACTCATAACTCCGGCAAACTCGTAATCTTCACAGATGTTTAATATCATTAGGTATGATAATGTGCAACAAGAAACCACAAAGAAAATAATCATAGCCTCTCCTAAATATATTTATCAACTATATACAGGATAGAACCTACCCATATCTATTCCCGAAATTAATTTATTTAATAAAATGTATTTATTAAACTGATCCTATCTATTTTGGAGAGAGATCTTCAAAAATTTCCTGGAAGAATGGAATAAAAAGTTAAAAGTTAATGTAAAATTTCCACAAACTTTTTGAAACACACACACACACACACATTTCATGAAGAGCTCTTCATTGGGCCACACTTGATCCATCTTGAATTTTACCTGCAAACCGTATGCTATTAATACATTATTAAGCTACTGCTTCTATGAATTTCTTTTCTTCTTTTCCTTAGTATTTTAACACAACATGCCATTTTTTTCTGATCTGTTTATGGGATAAGAACAGCGATGACCTAGAAAGGTAGAAAGCCTAAATAACTAGACACTTGCCTACAGTTGGAATAATACAACCAGAAGCTACACTGGGAGGACCTAAAAGAATACAAAAAAAATAGCAAAGTGACATTGGCCCATTTGTGCAAAGTCACTACAAAGACCTTAGTATTTGGCTTCTGAAGTTAAGAACAAAATGTGATGTCAAAGAGGAGCAGATCCCATTGCTTATATTTTTAGCAAGTTTTAATTTTGTCTTTTAAATTATGAACAATTATAGTGTATATTTTTGATCATGTGCCTTTTTTGCAAATTTCCCTTGGAAACATTTTAAAGGTAAACAGGTAATGCATTAAAAATAAAAGCAGAAATTATGTAGTATATTGCACTAACTACAATGGTTTAACACCATATTGGAAAAAATATGATTTTGTCTATTTTCTTATTGATCTATTTGAATGCTTAAAGAGAAGTCCTATTGTTGGAAGAATTTAATAGGTGACATTTTAGCTCATTTGAAACATTTCTCTTTGACCACATCATGTAGATAACCTGGAAAACATGCTAAAAGAAACAAGTTAATCACAAAAAGATGACTATGATATGAACCCTCTAGTATAAAAATCAAGGAAAGGGTTACATATAGGAAAGAAAACAAGTTGATGGCTACCAGAGATGCAAGGGGAGGGAAAGCAGTAAGATCACAGACACATACTCACTTGGGTAAAGGAACGTCAACAATCCGCCAGGGAGTGGACCAACACACACAGTATCTGGGAAGAAGAGAACTCACAGAGGTGCACCAGCGAGTCGGATCGCAATGATAAATATTTTTGCACAGACACCGCTGCATTATGAAGACAAACACTAGTCTCCAAATGGAAACCCAACAGGCCAGCTGAATGATGAATAGGTATGAGTATGCAAGACCATACTTAGAAAACAGTATGTCTATACACATTTTTTATCCATGTTTATAATACAGCCAACAGTAGTCAGAGGTTTGTAATTTTTTCAGCCAGAGACAAACACCAGGAAGGAAGGAATCACTAGACTTGGCATA
>NW_022111370.1:1770105-1777868 GCF_000313985.2 Echinops telfairi | reverse complement strand
GCTTTGGGGCTCGGGTCAAGGGGAGTCCATCTGGGACATGGGGGTACAGTGAATAGTATGACCCTTTGCTGGACATGCCTACACAGTAGGGTATGCTGCGCCCCCCTAGGGTTTCCCATATGGGCTCCAATACATTTCTTTCCTTTTGCTTTAAAAAAATTAAAAATCATAAAAAGGACAAGGCCTACTGTTGATAGAGACTGGTGGAGCCCCTGAGACTATGCCTTTTGGTCACCCTCCAGGTCTGGAACTGAACTCACCCAGCCATGTGACTTAAATTCCAGGCAAACAATAGAGAGGTCTTCATGGGGAACAAAACATTTATTATCCTCAGGATAATCAAACTTCTGGGATTGAAAAGGCAGCATTTGCCAAAGAACATAGTTCAGAAAGTAGGAAGGGTGAGGAAAGAAGGTTGAATGCAAACGGGAATCAGAGAGCTAGTGGTAGAAAAGGTATCCTATTGTGGGGATTGCACTCAATGACTGGAGACAAAGCACATGAATTTCTGAGTGGAAAACGGATCTGTTCTGTAAACTTTCACAATGAAAACTTTAAAAATGTTTAAATACTTTGAATCTGTAAATGTACAAATAAATTGAATAAAATTACACAACACGATTTAAAACATTAATTCATATGTCTCTTTGTTAACCAAGGCTTTTCCATCACAAAAAGGTGGAACAGACCCAGGATGAAGCAACATGGTAGAGAAAAGAGATACAAGAACAGATCAGCCAGGTACTCACCTCAGGGCTGAATAGAGGAGAGTTGTTTTGAAACTAGACATAATCACAGGAGACCACTACAGAGAGTCTCAGTCTTTTCATATGGTGAGGGTGGGAGCTATCTGAGAAGTCTTGATATCTATGTGTCAGAAAAAATATTAGACAATGAGTGTGATAGGAGCAAGCCTAACACACTGGGGACATGTGGGCAATTAACCACCAGTGGCCCTGCCACCAAGAGCCCTACTGATATAGTGGGTTATGCACGAGTTGAGTTGCTACCCAAAGATCAGCAGTTAGAACTTCCAAGCTACTCTCTCTATGAGAGGAAGATGAGACCCTCTGTTCCCTTTAAGATTTACAGCCTTAGACACCCACAGAGGTAGTTCATAGGGTCACGATGAGTCTGACTGGACTCAATCCCATTGAGTTTTCTTTTTCTTCTTCTTCTTTTTAAAGTCTGACCCTGCCTGTTAAGTTCCCATCTGATGAAAGTCAGATGGACAACAATTGAACAACTAACTACATATGCTATCACAAATGGTGCTATAGACCAGAAAGGAAACTGGGTGCCATGAGAAGAATGTATTCTAGAGTAGGGTTTAGACCAGTTGGACTTGGAAGGCAGTATTGGACCAGATGGACATGAGACCGGAAGATACTAAGGAATAGTTAGGCTGAAAAAAGGGGAAAAAGTTGGGGAAGGGGGGATCGGCTCCTGAGAAATAACTCATGCAAATGGTCCTGAGGTGAGGAAGAATCAGGAGCTCTCCTCCCATGTGATTCTTTCCTCAATAATGTAAAATAGACAACTTTTGGACATGGAGGTTGTTCAGAGGCTGTCAGGAAGAAAGGGTGTTAGAGCAAGTACTAACAAAGTACAGCAATTGCATCAGAAGACAGTTCCCAGGCAGGCTGGGTTGTAGGCTCCTGACACTTTTCTCTCTCCCACAGCCAAAGGCCAAGAACCTGCTTCCCGGTTTCTTCCTGAAAGTGCCAAAATCTGGTTATTCCTCTGAAAAGTGTAAAGGAGCCCAGCGTGCTTATAGCATAGAAGTGTTTGATCACAGATGAAGTTGGCATTCAATGAATATGGCATCTTTCACTTACACATAGATACCAGGAACCTCAAATAGACTTCCCTTTTGCACTGTCTCCTCTGTATGTTTTTCATTCAATTCCTATCTCAGACTTTGCGCTTCTTGTCAGGAGAGACCAGTTCCTGGAGGAAGACATCATGGGTGGTAAAGTAGTGGGACAGCAGAGAAGAGGAAAGCCCTAAACTAGACGGATTGACACTGTGGCTGTAAGAATGGACGCAAGCACAGGAACAATTGGGAGGATGGCACAGGAGCGGGCAGTGTTTTGTTCTGTTCTGCATAGGGTTGTTCTGGGTTGGAACCCATTAGATGGTACCCAAGGGCACCACCACCACCACATCTCCCAGAGACTTCCCCCCTCTTTCTTTTAGCCAGGCCGAGTGTCTTTTGCTTACCATCCAAGATCCCTAACTGATATAAACACTTCTCTCGGCTGCTTTTGCTGGCTTGCTTAGTAGTGTTTAACATATTTCCTGCTTCTTGAAGGACTTTTGCTTCTAAGCTCATGTTCAACTTCATTTCCTTGGCTTTCTTCCTCTTGCTCTCATTGCTTGGCTTCAACATCCCTTGCTGTTGCCCCTTTAGTAGTCCTCTAAACGTCAGCCGGCATCTTCTTTTCTTGTCTCTTTAATCAGGCATAATGATTCAGACCGTGGACTCTGGAGTCAGAATTGCTTAATGCAAACCACCTGTCACTTTTTAGCTATGAAATGTGTGGTGGTTTCCTTAACCTGTCCATGGCTCTGTTTCTTTATTTTAAAAAATACACATTTCATAAGATTTTAAGAGGATTCAGTATACCCAAGATGCTTAGAGCATAGCATAACTGCTTTCTAATACATACTCAACATATATTATTGTCATTGTTAGTAATAATTCATTTTTATGACATTACATGTGCTTGACCCAAGCCATTGTCATTTTAATTGCCTCCTCTGCATGTGAAAGTTGGACATCGAATAAGGAACACTGGAAGTGGTGCAGGAGAAGAATATTGAAAGTACCATGAAGTAGTAAAAGGACCAACTAATGTGTCTTGGAGGAAGTATAGCCAGAATGCTCCATAGAGGCAAGGATGGCAAGACTTCCTCTGACATATTTTGGGCATATTGTTAAGAGAGACCTGTCTCTGGAGAAGAACACCATGCTTGGTAAAGCAGAAAGGTAGCAAAACGGAAGAAAGCCCTCACAAATGGGATTGATACAAAGGCTTCAACAATGGGCTCAGGCAGAGGAATGATTGTGAGGATGGCACAAAGCCAGGCTGGGGTTTTCTGTTCTGCCCAGGGTCACTATGTGTATGAAATCATATAACCTATACGGACTGATGCGCTGGAGCCCGGGTGGCGTTGTACTTACATGTTGGGCTGTAATCCACAAGGTCAGTAGTTTGAAACCACCAGCATTCTCAGGGAGAAATATGGGGATTTCTACTCCAGTTACAGTTACAGACATGGAAGCTCACAGGGGGCAGTTCTATCCTGTCTTCTAGGGTCCCTATGAGTCAGCATGAATTCTATGGCAGTGAGTCATAGCATGTGCTGATGACTCTTACATTTATATCTTTAGCACTGAACTCATGTTCTGTTATAGGAATCATTTATACCACCTCTGTAATTTATCTGGCTTTAGATGTCCAAATTTTGGATACCTAGCTCTTAACAGTTAATCTGCACTCAATGTGAATTTCCCAGTTTTCTGCCTCTTCGGAACTGATACCAATATGGCCCCCTTGCTTGCTGAAGTCAAAAGTCTTAGAATCATCTATATTGACTTCTTCTCATTCACTCCCACATTAAATCCATCAAATTCTGTCATTTTTATTCCCCAAAGACAGATGGTATTCCGTTATTTATTTTACATTTCAACAATCACATTTGTTTTGCCTGATCCATCATTATATCTTGAATGAACTACTGTAATATCTTTTTTAATGGTCTCCATTCTCTAGTCTTCCTCCTTGACCAAATCCATTCTCCAGTGCATCATTTTTTAAAGTTATAGATGGTGCTACTTCCCTCCTTAAATATCTTCTATTGTTTCCCACCATGCTTGGAATTTATCTAGTCGATTCCAACTGGTTCCCTACACACTGAGCTTGTCTTACATCTGAGTCTCTCACAACTAAAGTGATTTGGTTACACTAACTTCCACGGCTCCTCTGAACATGTAACCTCTTTCTCATCGTGTGGTTTTTATATATACTATTTCTTCCAGTAGGCATCCCTCTTTGCATGACTTCTCTTTAGGTCTGTCAGTGGCTTCAGAAAGACTTCCCAGAGCTCTCTTACTCCCCATAAGTCTCTCTCACAGGGTCCTTGTTCCTCTTCCTTCACTATCTGTGCCACAAGCCCCACTTCACTCTTTCTTTGCTGACTTGTTAATTATCCACCTATTCCACTAGACTAAATTCTCTGTGAATTGAGGACACTCATTCAGCCGGAATGCTGCTTAGAAGCAAGTATGGTAATACTTGGTCTCCTGTACTTTGGCCATATTGTCAGGAGAGACCAGTCCCTGGGAAAGGACATCATGCTTGGTAAGGTAGAAGGACAGCCAAAGGGGGAGGGGAGAGGAAGAGCCTGGACAAGATGGATTGACCCAGTGGCTGCAGTGATGGGCTCAAGCATGACAATGAGTATGAGGGTGCCACGATGTTGTTCCTAGGATCACTCCGAGTCAGAACTGGCTTGATGGCACCGAACAACATCTTTTATTCATCAGCATGTATTTAGAATGGGCCCATGCCTTAGCATTTAGTAGATATTCAAAAACATGATAGTGCTCAATATATATGTGTCAAATAGAACAACCAAGGAAAATTTGAGGAAAGTTTTTACTTAAGCTTATAAAATTTGTTTAGAATTGTTCAGATTATATGCATTAAACATAACTCATTAGAATTCATATAGATAAGAAAAATCCGATTCTACTTTTTTAAATATATATATTTATCTTCCTTTGTATTTCTTTTACTTTATTCTACACAGAATTAAGAAGCTTTTCGGGCCAACTCACTCAACCCAAAGGTAGCATTGAAAATATTTCCAATATTTTGTCAACTTACTTTATTTTAATGAAGATATGAATGCCTGTCAGAATCCCTGGAATAATTACCAGTTAGATTTATATTAATGAATGCAGTTAAGTAGAAATAGTAAAACACAAGAATGTTCAGATTTTATGCAGTAGTTCACTGCCAGAAACTTACAGTGATGAATTGTGCCCCAGATTCATTTTCAATTTTAGTCACAAACCCTCAAATGTTACACAGCAGGTTCTTAAGGAACATGTACTGATTTTGAAAAAAATTTTTCTTGGGCTCCCAGTTGAACCAATTAAGTTCCTCCAAAATGAATAAAAAGAGGTGCTGGTGATAAACTTTATCCACACAGTAGTCTTCTCATGTAAGAAATTGTATTTGCAAGACGCCTCTGTTGATGCTGGGAGTCTCTGCGTGTTGCACATGGTTCATATGCTCAGCTGCTAGAGGATAAATGTGGGGTCAAAGTCCATCCAGAGGGCACTTGGAAGGAAGACCTAGTCCTATACTTCTGAAAAAACAGCCACTTAAACCCATGGCACATAGTTCTATCCTGAACACATGGGGTCATTACAAGCTATAATAGACTGAAATTGGATGAAGCTGCTTTTGCATATAGTATGGATTTAATTTCAAAGCATGGTACTAATAAAGGGAAGAGATCCTAAAGCATTCAAAAGAATATATATAAATGACCTTCAAGTGACATCTGAGTAAAAAATGTTGTCGGGAAGATTAGGTGAGAAAAGAAAGGCCTAGAAAGGCGAAGTACGTTCTTAAGGGTAGTCAGAACAAGAATCTAGTCACACTATCATTTTTACTACAAAATATATGCAGAAGAAGGTTAACACAACATGCCCAAGACTACATTTCTTAGAAAGGACTGCTGGCTCCCACTAGGATAACTAAGATGAAAACAAACCAAAACAAAGAAACAAAAGAAAATAACATGTTGGGGTGGGAATGGGGAACCCTTATGTTGGTGGGAAGACGGAATGATACAAGCATTGTGGAAAACAGCATAGCGGTTTCTCAGAAGTGGACACTAGAACATGTTTCATATGACCAAGCCATGGTACTTCTTGGTATATACCCACAAAACTGGAAATCCGACACAGAAAAAGAAACCTCAACACCAAGGTTACTGCAGTAGCCAAAAGGTGGAAACATCCTACCTGCCACTCAAAAGAGGAACCAATAAACCCAAGGGGATTCTACTCAGCTGGGTGTTGTTGAGTTGGGTCAACAACTCAGTTTGACTCCTAGTGACCCTAGGTACAAGGGAACAAAATATTGCCTGCTCCTGCGTCCTGCTCCTGGGCTTCTATTTGAACCCATGGCTGCCCATGGTGTCAATTCCTTTGGACAAAAGGAATTCCAACAAAACCTTTGTTGAAGGTTTTTCTCTTCTTTGATAACCCTCTCCAAGCATGATGTCTTTTTTCATGGACCGGTCCCTCCTGCTAACATGTCAAAAATATGTGAGACAGTATTCCACCATCATCCTCAATTCCAAGGAGCTTTTCTGGCTGTACTTCTTCTAAGGCAGATATGTTGGTTATTTTGGCGGTCCCGGCTACTTTTGATAGTTTCCATCAGCCCCATAAATCACATGTGTCCACCTTCCTTCATCTTTCTTTTTCAATGTCCGACTCTCACATCCATATGAAGCAATGGAAAATACCACGGCTTAGACTAGCTGCACCCCAGTCCTAACAGTGACATCTTTGTTCGTGAAAACTTCAACGTTTTTTTCATGCAGCGGATGTGCCCCATGCAACATGCCATTTGATTTCTTGACGGCTACTTCCGCGAGCATTGATTGTGGATCCAAACAAAATGAAATCCTTGGCAACTTCAAGCTTTTCTCCATTTATCATGATGTTGTCTATTGATCTAGCTGTGAAGGTTTTGGCTTTCTTTACACTGAATTGTAATCTATATTGAAGGCTACAATCCTTGGTCCTCATCAGCAAGGGCTTCAAGTCCTCTTCCCTTTCAGTAAGCACGGTTGTGGCATCTCCACATTGAAAGTTTTAAATAAACCTTCCTCCAAACGGAGGCTGTATTTTTTCCTTCATAGAGTCCAGCTGTTCAGATTATTTGCTCAGTGTATCAGTTGGATTAGTTTTGTGAAAGAATAGCTGATATTAACCTAAGCTGATATTAACCCAAGTCAGCAGTAGCCCTTTGTCCTCTTTGAATGGCAGTCTTCCAGGACATGGGGAGGTCCTGCATGGGCACAATGAAGTATTCTGGAATGTCTATTCTTAATGGTGTATATCCACACAGTCCATTGCCTTAGCTCAATTAATATCACATGCAAATTCACAAGCATGCAAAGGGAAGGCTGATGAGTTATTATGTCAACCCAATAAAACATCGAAAAGGTTTTAAAAATTCCAACAACAAAGAACTCCTGGCTGTTTAGAAATTCACGTAAATGTCCACAATCAATCTCTAATGATTGATTAACAGCAATCCATTAGCAAAATACACGTGTTAAAATTCTATTATATGCAAAGATTATCTAAACATATATACTCAGAAACACACATGCCATGAACATAGGAAATATCTAGGAGAATAAAGAATAAATTTAACCATTTCAATTATGGTCAATTTCAAAGAGGAGGAATGAGAAATTGATAGTAGATCAGTCACTTTGATGTTTTAGTTTCAACCTTTGGTATGATTTGAAATGCTTACCATGACACTTTATTATTTAAAAAGAAACTAAGAAGAATTCAACTGTTATTGAATTCAGGCAGACCCTGCATTGCGATCAAGATCCATTCTTAAGAGTCGTTAGGCTTGAATATGTAGGTCAGTCAGAACAGGTGCATACAATTCTTATTGAGCCTTAATTTAGTGCAAGAAAAGGTTTGAAAG
>NW_022111370.1:1764394-1769644 GCF_000313985.2 Echinops telfairi | reverse complement strand
ACTATCTACTAGTGAAAATTAGCCAACGGAAACGTTACGGAGTGCCACCGACTAGCTCCGGATGCACCGCTGTAAGATGAGCCCCTGCATTGGAAAGGACTCGAAATAGACAGTGGCTGCAACAACAAGCTGAGTACACCAACACTTGGGAAAGTTGGGCAGGTTCAGGCAGCTTTTGTTTATATCGAGTAATGGGTCGCAGCTAATAACAATTTGATATCCAGAAAAGCATAGGTTGGAAATAATCGTCCTTTTGAACCCAGGAGAGCACCAACACCATGGCAGTAATGAGAAATCGAAAGGGCAGTCCTGTTTATCTCTTTAGATGTGAAGACAATCTACTCAAAAAACCTTGCTGCTTGGAAGTCTCACAGAACACACATCTAAGGCAGAGAAATAACATTTCAGTTCTGTTCTGATACCTTAGTTCTACAGTGCTTATGTAATACTTTGCACTTAAGGAGGATCTTTGATCTGAGTCTTTCAAGAGTGGAACCAAACCGATTATTACCACTTCCCTTTACGATTGGAAGGGAAGAGCTTAATCTCTAATTTGTTGGCTGGGAGAC
The DNA here is from genome assembly GCF_000313985.2 of Echinops telfairi. Lineage (NCBI taxonomy): Eukaryota > Metazoa > Chordata > Mammalia > Afrosoricida > Tenrecidae > Echinops > Echinops telfairi. Next base: position 1,769,075 of record NW_022111370.1, on the reverse strand, counting down.
AGAAGCTGCCAGGGGTGAGGCACTTTACTGCAGGTCACACAAGCAGTCAGGGAAAGCCTCAAGAAGAGAGCTGAGGGCTTGTGACAAAACATAAAGAGCAGAAAAAGAATTTGCCTGACACAATTAGTAATGTATTTCTCTAATCCACCCACCATATTCAACTCTTCCCCAAGGGGGTGCTAAACTCTCCCTCTCTTGTTCCCCACCTGACGACGGACTGCACTGCTTTATATGTAAATGTACTTTCTCAGTCAGGTAGAGACTGCTCATTTTGTGTTCAGTTCCCTTCCCGGATAATTTAAAGGTTTAAGTGTATGAGATCTTAAATACTTTGCGTGGAATAGAACTCTACTCCCATCAAAGAAATGTGGTTCCTTTGTCCAAACTGTCATAACTCCTGCATACATTAATGAAACGTTTGATACCTGTGATAAAATAATTAAGGAAGTGTCTAGACTTCAGGCATATTGAGGGAAGGATTAACTGTATTTAAAGCAAACACAGTTTGGAGCCAGACATAGTTGCTACCACTTCATGAATACATGTTAAAGTAACCGCAAAGCCATGCCCTTGCAAATCACTTCCCTTTGAGTGGTAGAGAACTCTCTCCTGCTTTTAATTGATAGACTAAGGAAATGTTTATATATTATTCCTTAGATTATTGTTGTTGTTAGAAACCATTGAGTCAGTTCCAACTCATAGTTACCCTATGCACAACCAAGAAACACACCATCTTCATAATTGTTCTCAAGTTTGAATCCATTGTGACAGCCACTGTCAGATGCATCTTCTCAAGGGTCTTCCTCTGTTTTGCTACCTTTCTCCTTTACCAAGCCTGAGGTCCTTCTCCAGGGACTGGTCTCGCCTGATAACATTTCCAAAGTACTTGAGATGGAGTGTCGCCGTCCTTGCTTCTAGAGCATTCTGGCTGTACTTCTTCCAAGACAGATTTGTTTGCTCTTTTGGCATACCATGGTACTTTAAATATTTTTTGCCAGAATTATAATTCAAATTCATTGATTCTTCTATGGTCTTTCATATTCAATGTCCAACTTTAACATGTATATGAAGCAATTGAAAATACTATGACTTTGGCCAGGCACAACTTAGTCCTCAAAGTATTACTGTTGTTTTTCAACACTTAAAGAGGTTTTGTGCAATAGATGTAATATGACTTTTGATCTCTTGACTGTTGCTTCCATGAAAATTCCTTGTGGATACAAAAAAGATGAAATTCTTGGCAACCTCAACCTTTTTTTTCTGTTTATAATGATTACTTATTGGTGCAGTGGTTAAGGTTTTTGTTTTCTTTATATTGAATCTCGATCCACATTGAAGGTAAGTGCTTCAAATCCTCCTCATTTTCAGCAAGCAGGTTGTGTCATCTGCATAGCCCCAGTAGTTAAGAAGCTTTCTGTGTTAGTCCGGGTTGACGAGAGAAACAATACAGAGATGTTCATATGTGTGTAAGAGAGAACTTTAAATAAAAGAGCAATTGCATATTGCGAAAACATCCCAGCGCAGATCAAGTACATAAATTCAATATTCGCCCACATGTCTGACATTAGTCCATAAATTCCTCTTTAGACTTACATACAATGATGCCGAATGCAGGAAGATCACAGGCTGGTGGGTGAAAAGTTGTGTGGATGCAATGGCAGTGGAAGCACCTACATGACTCTGGCTACCATCAGTGTGGCTCCATGTGGCTTGCCAACAGGAAATGTGAAGCAGAGTGAGTGTGACCCACCTCCAGGAAGAAAGAGGAATTTTGCAGAATCCTCATGAGAAGGCCATGCTCACAAGGAGGTTTCAGGCTGTGACCGATTGACAGGCTATCCTCCATCCTTCATTCTTAATATCCTCAAGTTGACACGAGATTATGTAACTATCACACCTTTCTTTAACCTTAACGTTGCATTCTTCTTCATATAGTCAACCTTCTTTGATTGTTCGTTCAGCATTGACATTGAATGACATAGTGAGAGGAGACAACCCTGATGCACACCCTTCTTGATTTCAAAGCATGCACTATTTTCTTGTTCTGTTTACCCAACTGCTTCTGAGCCATGTCCAGCTTCCACATGAGCACGGTTATGTCGTCTGGAATTTCCATTCTTCTCAATGTTACAATAGTGTGTTATGATGCACACAGTTCACTTGTCTGTTGGTTTGTCATACTGTGGTGACTTGTGAGTTGCTGGGAGGCAGGGTGTTTTGTCACTGGTAATTCCAAATTCCTGAACAGTCACTTGAAGTCAACAGGTTTAGCCGAGCTTTCAGACTACGAACAAACTATGACGAAGGAATGGGGCATCAACTTCTGAGGAATCACCCACCAAAAACCTCGTGAGCAGCCATAGAACGTCATCAGATACTGAAAAGCTCATGGATAGTAGCCTATCATTCTTGAGACTAGGTTATGTTTTGTGGCAAAAAGATGAATGTTATTGCCAAGCTTTTATGGATCTATCGTAGAAGGCTGGGACATGATGCTCCACCTTGCTGACTTTGAAGAAGGAAGCTGCCATCGTGTTTCGAGGGGACACAGGGAACTATGACCACCGTCTCAGCACTGAGGGGCTCTGCACTGACAAGCAGCAAGAAAATAGGAATATCAATCATACCACAAGGAAACGAATTATTTTGAGGGCCCTACGAACTTGGAAAAGGAACACTGGATGGTTACTTTGATGTGCCCCCTTTAGCTGTACTGTGATTCTCACTATTTAGGCAGTAGTTTAGACTTGTGGCTCTTTCGTCATGCAGTACAGTACAATGGAATGCAATGCAATACAAAGTAATCCTTTTCCATGATGCGATGTGAGGGGGTCAATTAATCAGTTGAAAGAGGAGTTTCTTGTTGGTTTGATTTACCTCCAGAATTTAAAAAGATGTTCTTCTAGAGCTGACTCTGTTGCCCCTGGATGCTTCACATGGTAGCCTGTAAGAATGGTGTGAGAGTGGCCGCTGATCTCCTCTATCTTCCAAAGAGAAGAGGATCAAGATGTACAACTCAAGACTGATTCCTATGGTTGGGAACTCAGACATGCCTCCATCCTCCAACCTTCCTTACAACCTGCCCCTCCTATGTCACTCTCTACTTTGCTGGGGTTTATAACTCATTGCAATGGCTGCAGAGTACTTGCAAACATACGCACTATATGGGGTTTATTAGAAAAGTAACAGATTACAATGCAGGATTAGAAATTATACAGGATACAGTTATTTAATGAGGGCAACCTCTTTTCATCACTGCACCATACCGGACCTAGAGATCTTGAGATAGGAGCTTGCAAAAGCCTCAAGTCTGCTGCCTGATCTACAGATCTTGGAACATAAGGCTCTGGTTTGTCACCTACAATGTGGGTTTTATGCCTTCCAGCTTCACCGTTGCTTAACAGTGAAATGAATCTCTCTGTATATATGTATGTACACTCATATACGTATATATATTTCTCTTCCCTCCCCCCTAGAGAACAAACCAAGACAACCCCAGATGCAGAAAATAATGTAGCCTGCTTGACATCTTGATTGTTGTTTTGTGGGATGCTAAGCAGAAAACGCAGAGCATGCATGCCTGGATTGCTGAATTGTTGACCCTGGGAAGATCCGTGATAATGCATGCATGTTGTGATAATTTCCTATACACTAAGCTTGTGATAATTTCCTATATAGTACAAACCTCTTTAACACATGGAATTTTTTAATATCTCTACTTAAAGTTATTCTCAGTCAGAAGATGAGGCTGTCTTCTCCCGTAAAGATGTACAGTCTTGGAAACACTGTGAGTTGGAATCATCTCCATGGTAGGGGATTTGGGTTTCTCTAATGCTATTATTATTAAAGTATTGTCTTGGACACATGATTTAATAAAATGGGTACATTGACCTATTGTATTTCAAAGCACTGAAAGAGAAGGAAGTAGGGAAGGATGCCAAGGAGGGAGAAGTTAGGCATCCAAACTCTAACTACTGTCAACTACCAGTACCTTAACAGTGAGATGCAGATGTTCCTCATGATGGATGAATAGGAGAAAAGGATGAAGAAGCATCACTGCATTAACACCTGAATGCCTTAAAGTGACCAGCTAACATTTCAATGAAGTTACAATTGGAATTTAAAGAATGCACCAATGCAAATTGTGAAAAGGAAGACTCATGCATGACCTTTAAGGTCTGTGAGGTAGTTAAAGTTTATTGTGCCAACCTGGCCGATAAACATGTGGGGTTAATTGAAAGGCAGAGAAATAAATGGCTCAGTGAGCCTTGCCTTTCTAGTTCTCGGGTCTCTCGCTTTCTGATGGCTGGACCAGGGTACATCTGCCGCCTTAACCTGTTCTCTGCTTCAGCTTGCAAGGCTCACTTCTAGTGAGACATCCCTGAGGAGAAGCTACATGGACTTACCCTAGTGAAGCCTGGGTGCTGGAGTAGCCGTGTGGAGACTCCTGCCAGCACTGAGATGCTTACACAGAGTCACTGATTCAGCTTTCCTCCTGCAGTCAGCATCATTGCATGTGTTTTGTAAGATGGAGGAGAACTTTTTGGAATGGTTTCAGACATATAGACTAATGTTGGACTTGTGGGCTTGGGCAGCACTGGGTTGGGATGTTTTCTTGATGTGCACTTACCCTTTATATAAAACTCTCTCTTATACATATGAATGTCTGTGAATTTGTTTC
>NW_022111370.1:1745167-1761959 GCF_000313985.2 Echinops telfairi | reverse complement strand
TGATGATGGCAACAAATGTACAAATGTGTTTGACACAATGGATGTACGTATGGATTGTGATAAGAATTGTATGAGTCCCCCCAAAAATGATTAAAAAATAATAATAAAACTAAAAAAAATTCTTAATATCACAGCTGGAGTAAGACATCAGGCCTTCAATGACAACAGGTCATTCCATTGTGCATTCACATTCAAGATTGTTGATCTCTAGATAGTATCTTATATCTTACAATACTGATATTCTTTCTGATACTGAATTATCTCAATTCAGGTCCAAAACTTTGCCTAGGAAATGTGTAGGCCTACCATGGCTGTGCTTTTGTGATGAGACACAAAACTGAGACAACTTGGACCACACCATGATCATTTCTTGTGTTGAAATACACATTCGTCACTTCTACTTCCCCCCAAAAAACCATACAAGGTATCTATTATAATCTCAATTTTACAAACACAGACAGAGAGTTTACCTGGAAGCTTCCAAAACAAGGAAGGAATGAGCTCTATTCTGAATGGCACCAAAGCTGTTGATCTCTACAATGAACCCATAGACCAAACTGTGGTCACCAGAACAGCCACAGCAGCATCACCTGAGAGCTTGTAAGAAGTGAGAAATCTCTAGGAATGATGAGGGCAACGAATGTACACATGCGCTTGACACAATGGATGCATGTATGAATTGTGATGAGTTGTATGAGCCCCCAATAAAATGATTTAAAAAAGAAGACCCCCCCCAAAAAAACAAGAAACCTCTAATGACACTAATAGCCATTGGTGACCACTGAAGAGTGGTCCTGTTGCCAGAAAAACAAATGGCCAGGCACTTGAAGCTTTTATCAGGGTGGGAAAAAAAGGTGTTCTACCAAATTTAAACTCCTCTTGGAACCCATGTGGTCAGTTTTCTGAACTCTATTTGAACCTCGGGAGTCCATAGTTGCTTCATTGGGTGAAACAAGCATCCTGGTATTTCAAGGATTTCTTTTCCTTTTCTCTTTTAATGTGAGGAAGCAAGCAAATAAAGTCTGAAGATCTCAATGTGTGTGGGAGTGGGCAGGCGGTGGGGGGGGGGCATTACAAATCTGTAAATGGAAAATTATAGAAGGAAAAATATTTCAGGTTAACAGCAGTTATACATGGAGTAATGAATGACTACTTTTAATGCAAAAATACAAAAGAAATGAGAAATATCTTCTCTAATCATAGTCCTATGAAGACATAAACTTGAGTTTAAGGACCAGCAATATGAACTAAAAGCCCTTCTTCATTCACGAATCTTAGAGTCAGGTGTTTGGATGGTTTAGTGAGGTAATAAAGATTTTTTCCCTTTTTATCGTCCAGGTTTATCTTTCCTTTCTCTCATCCCACATTTATTTTTGTACTCTATATGGTTAAATTATTTGGGGTATTATAGAAAACATGAGGGATCATTAGATTCTTTCCTGGTAGATTTTCCTGGCCATAATGTATGGCTGATTTAAGATGTTGATGGTTTCTCTTTTTAAGCAAAATAGGGAGTGTTTTAAAACAGTTCCCATTAAAAATGAATATCCCAACTGTTCCAGGGAAATTATTTTTTTGTTCTTAAGACCTTTGGGATAATTGGTATTCAGGAAAGCAAGAGTAGTTGGTTTGTTAAGCTGATTCAGATTGCCATCATCTGTAAGGCAGGGTGCTGCTGACCCACTTTAGTTTCCTCTTGCTATATTTTAGGAAACCTTTATTAGCCTGGTACACATGACTAGAGTAAAATGAAAATGAAAAGACCCCACCGGTTCGATTCATCAGAGACGTCAATTATAACTTACTGAGCAAATTTTAAAATCAGGAGTACATAAAGGGGATTTGAGTACATTTAGAGCTGACATAAATGGGACCAGTGAGGGAAGCAGGGAGGGAGGGAGGGAAGGAGAGGGAGAAGGAGAGAGTGAGAAAAGGAGAAGAAGAAGATGATGATGAAGACAAAGGAGAAGAAGAAGAAGGAAAGATAGGTAGGAAGGAAGGAAAAAGGGAAGAGACTAAAGAGAAATTGTGGAAAATGTGAAAGAGGAAAGAAAGGAGATCCTAAAAGAGTAAAGAAAATAATTGGAAAATTGACGGGAGGAAGAAACAAAGACGGTGAAACAAGAATGGGAGGTGGGAGGCAATGAAGGCATAAAGTAACAAATGGCTGGGAATTGCAAGAAAAGAGATGAGCAGACACAGAAGAGAAGAGAAAACCAGTAGGCAAAGAAAAAAGAAGGAAAAAGAAAGCAATGCATGCTGACTGCAGACCTGGGCTATTTATTATGAAGTGCTCCTTGTACAGTCTATGCAGAGCTGCTGGGCACAAGGTTAATGATTGCAATATTCATAATTACAATTCACAATAAAGGGGATGAAAGCCAGTTAGAGAAACCCCACCATCAGGGCAATGGAATGAGAACAGAGCAGTAGCTGAAAATACAAGGGTGTGTCAAGGTTGGATTAAGTCTTTCACTTGAGAACCATTTTGTATATTGTGCACAAGCCAATGTTAAAAGGAAGAGGGGAAATGCTTATTATAAGATCTTTGAATTACAGTGAAAGAGTTTAAATGTTCAAACAAAAATATTTATAATTCTGTTCATGATTATCTTTCTCCTAGCATTATTTCTTGAAAAAATAAAAGTTGTTCTTTTATGTCTTCTCTTCTGCTATCCTTGTTGCTCACTCAGTGTTTTGCAGTTTTCAGGGGTCAAGAAAGCTGTGTCAGATAAACAACAACAACAACAACAGTTGCTGTTGAGTGAAGTTGCAACTAAAAGTTGGTTTGTGTGTCAGTGATGAAGTGAGTTTCACAGACTTTTCAGATGCTGATGTTTCAGTGGTAGATTACCAGGTCTTTCTTCCTGGGTGCCTTTGAGTGGACTTTAACATTCCAACCTATTGGTCAGCACTACCCAGGGATTTTGCGTCAGTGTGAGTGTTTTCTCTGAAGCCAGTGGTAGAAAGGGCATAGAGATCACTCTCTCACTTAGTTTTTGAACACGTCTTATGCAAAGCTGTTTATAATATAATCTCATTAGATGATGCATGAATATTACTTCCCAGGAAACTTCTATCTGTGCATGGGACCCTGCATTTACATCTTCATCCTTATCTTTTTGCCTGGGCCTTGGAGAATGGTCACGTTCCAGAGGAGGGAAGGAGGTAGGGTAGTCTATGTGTTGGGGGCACAGAAATTTGGGGAACCCAGGGAAAGGAGAAGAGATTAGAAACAAGAAACGGAGAGACCACATGGAGTTAGAGAGTTGGTGGAAAATTAAATGCTCAAGGTATGATGGAATCCTATAAAGATATTCCAGAAAGTCAACTAGAGTTTCAAATTGTCTGAGCAAACATTAGTTGAGGAATCAAAAGAAGAGGAGGGGTTTCCTGCCCAGTTCATGTGAGGATGGACACAGACACTATTTCAGGTGTTCACATGTGAAGAGGCTGGAATTAGCAGAAGTCTTTAAACCATATAGATCACTGAAGGCCACTGTGCTGGGGCTCTTAAATGAATTTGAATAGGAGTTGCAGCTATTTCACATGGGTCACAAAATTCAACAATAGCCACAGTGGTTTACATAAGTGTGGCTAAGAGCATAATAACTATATGGGCATGTATGCCAGTTGATGACATTTCCTACTATGTATCAGTTTTAAGTATCATTATTGCTTCTGTCCAGTAGTAAAATGGAATTGTTTTCAATAAATTCCCAACAACAAAAAAATCCTCTTTTCTTCCCATTCAGTCTGGAAGCTCTATCATCTCAAACTTCTGAGTGAATTGGAATGAGTAATGAAGATTATCATTCCAGGCTTTGCACTAAATCTCAGCATTTAGTTCACTAATGGGAATATATCATGTATTCAGAAACGGTGGGTTCCTTGATGCATTGCCCTGGATTCACTCACTGTCTCTCATCGCTACCTTCTGATAGGTGTAGGCTATGATCACTTTTGGGGATCTCTAAATCAGGAAACAATGGTTTGAAGCTCAGCATAAGGTTTTCAGGGGCTACTTCCTCCGAAGTGAGCAGCCAATTGCTTTTTCTTAATAGGGAAGCTCCGCTAAAACTGGTTCACTAAAATCTGTTGGCATCCTAAATACCAGTGAAGTCAATTCCAGCATCACAGCAACACGCCAGCCACCACAGTACAACCGACTGACAGACAAAGGGTCTTAAGGCAGAGGGCCAGAGAAAGAGAGGAAGACCCTTAAGGATGGATGGACACAAGGATAGATGGACACAAGGATGGACACAGTGGCTGCAACAAAGGGCTCAAGCCTAGAAACAACTGTGGGGGTATGTTCAGGCCTGGCAGTGTTTCATTCTGTTGTGCATCTGGTAGCTATGGGTCGGAAGCAATTCAATGGCACCTAACAACAACAACAACGCAGAAGATTACAGCCCATGGGAGTCTGCTGTATTATGCTAGCATGCATGCTGCTATGATGCTGGGTGTTATTCCAAGTACGATCAGAGTTACCCAGGTGAGCATGGCTCAGCAGAGCTTGCAGAGTATGGTAGAGTAGGAATAAATTGCTCTCCTGAGAATCAACTGATGAAAATTCTATGAATCACAACAGAATATTGTTTGATTTAGTGGTGAAAGATGACCCACCTAGGTCAAAAGTCAGTTAGAATACACAGTGGCTGCAGCCATGGACTTGAGTCTATCAATGGCCAGGGAGACAGCACAGGTCTTGATCACATTTTATTCTGTTCTATATGGGGTTGTCTTAAATCAAAGCCAACTCAGTGGAAACTAACAACAATTTTGTAGAAAAGATTATATGTGCATATGGATTGCAGAGACTGTCTACAGACATTTGATATTTAGATTAAATGACAATCAGGTCTTCCAGAGACTATAAAAATCTATCCTGATTGCCCCACCGAATTGGTGCAGAGACAGCCGTAAAGGTCAATGGACAGACCCAGAACTATGTATGATTATCCTGTTTTTTGTTGTTGTTCTTTTTCTTTTCAGCTGTTTTTGTTTTACTAGTCCTGTCTTTGTTGTTTCTGCTATGTCTATCTATATAAGATAGGCATGGGAAGCAAACCAGAGGAGAAAGCAATGGGACTGAGGGTTCCAGGGATACTTGGGAGAAGAGGAGCTGGAAAGGGAGTGGTGAGCAAATAAAGTCATGGATAAGGGAACAAATAGGGATCTAAAACTAAGGGTAAGGGAAGGTGTGTGTGTGTGTGTGTGTGTGTGTGTGTGTGTGTGTGTGTGTTTCCCAGAGGAGTTGGAGCAACTGTAATCCAGATGAGAGGAACTAAAGAGAAGCAAACAGGGTGTGAGCTTGATAGTGGAGCAGGAGGAATGTAAAAGGAATTAGAGAGAATTAGGAAGCAAAACTGTTTATAGAGGTACAGAGACCTGTACATATGTAAATATATTAATACATAAAAACTGGAGTCTTGGCCTATGTACCCATATTTATAAGGTAATACATTGAGGCAGTAGAAAGAATTTGGGTCTCTACTCAAGTTTTCCCTCAGCACAAGAACACTTGGTTCCAACAACCTGGTCATGGATGATACCCATTTTCCTGACACGATCTCTGAAGACAAACTGGGTGAATAAGAAAATGTGGCAAAGAAAACAAATGGTACCTGGTTATTAAAAGGTATAGCATCTAGTAAAAGCTTGAAGTCAAACAAGTGGCCATCTAGCAGGCAATCAACAAAGCCCCCATGGAAGAGGCACACCGGTCTGTTTGATCATGAAGTGTAAATGGGAACAGACGTCAGAAGTTCAAAAATAAACAACCTCATCCAGATGAAGGAGAGGGGTCAAGATAGAGACCCAGAGCCCATCCTGGGATAATTAGACATTCTACCACAGAGGGGCCACACCGAAGAGAGTTTACGCGGAGGCTGTATAGCACTGATGAAACACAAAACACTTCTCTAGGTCCTTAATCCTTCTTCCCCCCACTATTATGATCTGAGTCCTACCTTGAAAATCCAGCTAGTCTGGCATACATACCTTTGTATAGAAGAGCCCTTTCAATTTACAGAATTCAGGATAGACAGAACACTCAGAAATAATAACAGGAGTAATGCCTTCAAGAGGGTAGGGGAAAGAAAGGGAGCGGCGGGGGGTGGGGTGGGGGGCCGGGAACTGATAGCAATGATTGTGAAATAACCCCCCTCTAGGAGGACAAATACCAGGATTGTAGGTGAAGGGATAGAAGGGGCCGTGTAGAGAAGTATAAATAACAATACATAATATATTAGGGGTTCAAGATGGTGGCAGGGCTGAGGAGGAAAGGAAAAAAGAGGAACTGATATGAAGGGGCTCAAGAAGAAAGATAATGTTTTGAAATTGTTGATGGCAATATTTGTACATATCCACTTAATATAATGGACTGTTATAAGTAAGAACCCCCAATAAAATGATTCATTAATAATATTCAAAAAATCCATCCTGACTGTTCTCCGATGAAAAGGCTGGAGTTCCTTGATGGGCCCCAATTCATATCCAAGGGATGTGTCCACAAACACCAGACTACTATTTAGAAATGAAGAGCCAAGTGGAACTGATTGAAATATATAATTATGATTCAAAAAGAAAAAAAGAGCCCATTGAGTACTGAATTGAGTAACCATTTTTGTATACTTGTCCTTGTTTACTATGCAAATGCAGTGTTCCAGCATTAGTGTGCCAATGGGACTCAGAGCCCAAATGCATATGAAGAATATTCACATCCAGATATGGGATGCCCATAGGTAGATACATCACAAGGCTCTGATAGATGGAATACTTCCCTTCCTCATCTCCCACTGTTCAATGCTTTTTCTAAGGACCCCGGGCAGATAAAGCCAAAAAGGACGTCCTTACGTTCTTAAATCCCCTGTAAAGGATCTGCAGCTCCTTCTTGGTAAATTTGCTCTGGGCCTCCAGAAGCTCCAGCGCTTCGGGCCGGTGCCTGACGGTGGCCATTTCGAGTTCATCTTCCACGCTGTCTGTGGAGCGAAACCAAAAAGTCTCATTAGAACGGTCGCTGTTGGCCCATACTTACACACACAGCACAGGGAAATCGACGGGCTGGGTTACAAGATTGCTGTGTCCTTTGCACAGTAGAATTCTTGTTTTGGCAATCTTGGCCTTGAACATTCTCAGATTTCAGAGTATTAAGCCAAGACCTGAAGTTCCCCTTGTGCATTTTGGTCATTACTGTGGGCATTAGCATTCTGACACACTCGCTAGAGGTCATGAGAAGTGTCTGCAATCACCCACATCCATAGAACCTGACGTTCATGTGCATGAACCATGCACTTGATAGAAAAAGGAATTGCCGTTTGATGACAAGTACAGCCCCATATATTGTAAAATGACCAGCTAGGACTCAACTCATGGTCTAGGACCATCCACCCATACCAGATATCCTGCCTGGAGCCACAAACAAAAGTTGTCAGACCAGGTACTGACCGGGACCAAGTCACCAGGCAATGTGGGTACACAATGGTTGGACTGGGATCTAGGGAAACTTCTGGTAGGCTCTGCTTTGGTTTAGACAAATTATAAAATAATGTACTTTGTGAATTATATTTATATTGAAATTTCATAAGGACACTATGTGAAAAGAATTTTATGTCCATACATGTTTCAGACATGTTGCTAAGTGTAGCTCATTTGGGGAGCAAAACATCAGGTAAAAGAGTTTTGAGTAGTCTTGTAGCAAGGAATCCTGTTTAATCCAGTAGATCCCACAGGTATTAGTCCCTTGTGGTATTGTTGGCTGCCATCAAGTTGGTTTCTATTAATAGTGACAGCGGATTAAACATAGAACTTTCAGTACGTTGTTCGGTGCTGTTGTGTTGGTTGTGACTCATAGGGAGGGACCCTGTGGACAGCACAAGGAAACACATCCTCCCCATTACTCTTATGCTTGCGTGCACTGATATGGCCATTGTGTCCATTTGTCTTGTCTACGATTTTCCCTTTTCCCCACTCTCTTTCTACTTTACCAAGACTGATGTCCTTCTTCATCAGGGACTGGTCTCTCCTGAGAACATGTTGCCTACTCTTCTGCCCCACAGTAACTTCTGTTAACATCTGCACACTTTGTCTCGCATCCTGCAGGATGCCATTTCACAGGGTTTGGGGATGTACTTTGGGGGCTTAAAAAAGTCTACGGCAAAAAATCCATTATCTTCCGATTCCATCTCCCCGCCCCAGGAACCTTTGAAAGCTCTCTCATATTAGGATGTGGGTCCCAGCTTCTCCGCAGTGGGGAAAGGTAGAGGCCTTAAGGGGACTTTCTCTGCCATCATCAACATCTCACCTCACGAGTGGAGCTCCCAGCCACAGCCACCCTCCGCCAGTGTCTCTTTCCCCTGCGCCACAGAGTCCCTTCTCAGAGTGACTACAGAAGCAGAGCTACTGCTTCCCTGCTCTGGTCGTGAGGCCAGTAACTTGAATCACTTCTGATGTATAGTTACCTGACCTACTATAGGGGTTTTGAGGCTGTAATTCTGCATGGGAGCAGAAAGACTCATCTTTCTCCTGAGGAGTGGCTGATGGGTTTGAACGGCCAAACTTGAGTTTAGTAGTCTAACACTTTCCTTACAGTACAACCAGTTCTTTTTAAATCCCTAATCTCATATCCTGTAGGTCAGTAAGAAACATAGTTATTTTAGCCAAAAATGACCACACCACTTTGGATTTTTACTTATTTCTTAACATATTTACTGCTCTGTCTCACTGGGGGCACTGAAGGGCCAGAGCATTCACTTATTAGAGAAAAGCACATACGTAGACCTTCTAAACTTGGCAAATTTTAATCAAGACTAGTAATAGGTATGAAACAAATAATTGGAGTGATTTTTTTGTGTGAAAATGTGTAACAGGCAATGAAGCCCACATTCATCTCATATTTTTATTATAATAATTTGCTTGGGAACAGTGATATGGAAAAGAGGCAGAATAGCAATGACTGAATAAAAATAATAAAAAGGGATGAGAAAAGAAGTGAAGACCAATGTTAAACTCTGAAACAACAAAAATAAAACTGATGCAAAATGGAGTGGAGTGTGAATTTAAAGGATGGGGGAGGGATGGAGGGAGCCTTGGCGGTGTACTGGTCACATGCTGGTGGTGTAGTGGTCACACAATCCTCAAGGTCCACAGTTTGAAACTACCAGCCATTCCTCAAGAGAAAGATGAAGTTTTCTACTCTTGTAAACAGTGACAATCTCAAAAATCCCCAGGAGCAGTTCTATTCTATCGTATAGGGTTGCTATGAGTTGATATCAACTTGATGGCAGTGAGTTGGGTTTGTTGTTGTTGTTGTTTTTGAGGGGATATCAAAAGTAGACAGAAATGGGCAGCCATGAATTAACATGCCAATGGGTGAGACCAGGCCATTTTAATTTTTCTTCATTCAGATTATTCCAAATGAATGGGTTGATTCTATTCAATGCATCCTACAATAGCCCAGATAAAGGAGATAATGCTCCCCACAATGGTTGCTGATCCGATGAGCTGAACTCAGTTGGAGCCATTTCAGTTGTCAGTGTAGAAATACATGCCGGGTAACAGACAGACTCAAGACGCCAAGGACTAACAAACAGAAAGCCTCTGCTGTAAAGTCCTCATCTAAATAAATAAAGATAAATAAATAAATAAAAAGTCATAAATAAAAAGTCCTGGTCAAGCTACTTTTGAATCATGTGAAGTACAATTCCTTCGGTTGGAAATGCCTCCCCTTCTCCACCTGCCAGTGATGAACGTATCTTTCATTATTAGACTCAAATATGACTATCGCCTTTCTGAAGCCCTTCAAGATGATCTTGTTAGATGAGAATCCCCCTTGCATTAGTGAGGATTCTTGAAGCCTCATTGTTGGATAACATCACTATTTGTTCATGTTTGTCCTTTTCCTTGGGAGAAAAGCAATGTATTACACATTTGTATGTCCTCGGGATTGAATATCAAGTTTGTTTTTTTAAACCAATGTACAATTCTTTTAGTGAACGAAGGAATAAAAAACATCCAGGTTGCTGCCCCTTTGTGGAGGACTAAAGATAGTTTTTCTCAGAAGCCCCCTAGACTTTATCTGCCATCCAGAGAAATAGTTTTAGAGACTTTTGGACCCTTACTGATGTGAGGTACTGTCTAGTCAGTTCTGACTCATGCAACTCTCTATATAATAGAACAAAACCCTGCCCTGTCCCCTTGTGTGCCATCTCACAATGGTTGTTATGTTTGAGCCCACAGCTGCAACAATTACGTCCATCCATCTCCTTGATAGTCTTTCTGCTTTTCCCCAAGTGAGCAGCATGTCCTTATCCAGAGACTGGTCTCTTCTGACATGTCCAAAGTGCATGGCAGAGGCGTGACAGACCTTCTATATCTCCTTTAGAATCATTGTGTTCTCAGCAGCGGTAGAAGTAGAGGACATTTTCTGAGCAGACTTTCAATCACAGCATAACCTCCTCTAGACATAATGATCCTTTTGCTGGAGGGAAACACAGTAGCACATTAACTTCTTGGTCTTTGTATAAGGCAGTAGTCTGAACCACACTGCCAACCGAGTTTCTTCCTCCAGTTATAAAAGCTTAGCCAATTCCTAGTCTGACCCAGTGACCAAGGGTCAGTATAATTAAATTAAGCATGTGTGATAGGATGAACATCATATGCAATATTCAAAGACCCACACTTGAAGTGGCTGCCTGCGGGGACCCTTGTTTTCCCAGGACCTTACTTCTTAATGATTCATACTTGCCAAAGAGATGTTTCCATTACTAGAAGGCTGGCAGGCTCTAAAAACCCACCTAAAATCATTAGCCATCACCAGCAGATGGAAAGTTAAAAAAGAAACACCATAAAACCCAATCAAGACTGATTCCTGCTGGCCAAGTCTGTGGGGATCACAGCATGATCCCTCCCAAGAGTGCAAAATTCACATTGTGACTCAATGAAAGGCTAAGTGAATGCACTTTGGGAGATTTTAATAAAGTGCTTCACACTTATTGGTTTCCTGCGATGTACCAGGATATAGGCTCAGTGCTTTATGGACATAATTCCAATCCTTACATTTACCCCGTGACATATATAGAAACTGAGAGAAATGAAGAAATGTGTTGCTAGATGTCACATAGGATCAAAGATGAGTATTACATTCTTAACCAAGTCAGGTGAAAGCCTGTTTTGTCCATTTGCCAGGCTCTCTTTCAATAATAATATAAGTAACAACGATAATGACTTCACCAGTCTCTCACCTCTCCTGCACTTTCCAAATTGTTAGAAAAGTTGAGTCTCTCCATGGAGACTCTTTCTAACTTCTGCGTTCCCTTCTAAAACTCAAAACCAAACTCACTGCCATCAAATCAGTTCTGATCCATAGCAATCTTTTAGGACAGGGTAAGCCTGCCCAGTTGGGCTTCTGACACTGTAAATCTTTATGGGAGTAGAAAACCTCACGTTTATCCCTCTGAGGAGCTGGTGGTTTCAAACTGCTGATCTCATGGTTGGCAGCCTGTGTTAGCCAGGGTTGACTAGAGAAACAAAGACATAGACACGCATGTGTGTAGAAGAAAGGGCTTTCTATCCAAGAGCAATTGCTATTGAGTAAACATCCTGGCCCAGTCCAGATCGAGTCCATAAGTCTGCTGTTAGCCCATATGTCCAAGACCAGTCTATAAATCCCTCTTCAGACTCATGCAGCCATGCAATAATGTTGAATGCAGGAAGATCACAGACCAGTGGTGGAAACTTTTGTGGAGCCAGTGGTGGTGGAAGCATCTCTGTGCTGGCCTGGGTCTCCACGTGGTTCCTCCAGCTCCAGGGCTCTGGGTCCATCAGCATAGCTCCATTTGGCTTGTCAACAGGAATGTGTAGTAGAAAGTGTGTCTGGCCTCCACTGAGCTATCTATTTCCCTCACGCCTCCAAATGAGGTCATCAAGTGTGACCTGATTGACAGGCTAGACTCCACTCCTTTCTCAAATTGACAGTAGATTATGTAACTGCCATGCAGCCCAATGCATAACCCAGTCTGCCACCAGGACTCCTTATCTTTCTCCTTAATCTAACACAATTTGACTTGCTACTAAATTCACTAATAGTCTTTGTGCTGTAATCAAAAGAATCCCTCATTACTTTACTCCTCAAAGCAAACACCATTCAAAGCTCATACAACTCCTATCTTCAACGCAATACCATTAACAACTCATACCTGCAACTCTTGCCTTCTTTGACTAGCTCCCATAAAGTAACACTCATAGTTTTCTTCCTCTGGCTATAAATTTGTATCATTCTTAAAAGTACGCTTTCATCTTTGCTAGTTAGAATTTCTGTGCCAATATGGCATCCGTAAGAAGATATGGGTGTAGTCTACCCTGTTGATCAAGTCACAGCCTGATGGTGCCTCCTTGTGGGCCTGGCCGTTTCATAAGGAGGACCCTGAGAACTTCCCGTCCCTCTCTGCCTTCAGTTCCCTGCTGCTCAGTCACTCAGAGAGCTGCGGGAGCCACGCTGAGGCCTCTGAGAACCCTGTGATGCTTTCAGTGCCCTTGGATCCATACAACTTTGCACTCATCAGTAGGTAATCTTCCTGCTTTCTGCAACATTGCATGTGGCTGTGTGAGTCTGAAAAGGGATGCATGGACTAGTATAGGACTGATGGACTTGATGTGGACTGGGCTAGGATGTTTGCTTGATATACAATTACCCCTTGCTATAAAGCTTTTCCTTACACCCATGAGTGTTGCTGAATTTGTTTCTCTAGTCAACCCCACCTAACACACCATCAAAGTTGGTTCCTTTTGGGTGGATGGAAAAAGGGTATATCGGCATTAGCTTGAGGGCAGAGCAAGCTATTGGGAGGTTTAATATGTAGTTTCAGTTGTTAGATATAAAATGAATTCTCTGAAATGTCAATCCCCACTTAATCCACAATAAAACTTCTTTTTTTTTAATTTACTTTCTTTAAGACTCATTCTTACTTTTGGCTCACACATCATTCTCAACCCTCTCCAGGGCAAAGTCACAGGCAATGCTCTCAGTAAACTCCATGTACATTCAGAGAACTGGAAACAGTCAGCAAAGCAGATGCTGTCATCCGTGGACTTTTCCAGTGAGTTCTGGGGTGTTTGCTAGTCAGTGAAACCCTTTAATCTTCAACATGTTTCAAATGAGGGATTATCACCCCAATTTTATAGATGAAAACATTGAGGCCCGGAAAGTCTAAATAATTTGCCCAAAAGATCAAATAGCCCGGAGGTAAGAATGAGGTAGGTGTCTTTAGCACCGAAAGTTCCAGGATTTTAAGAGACACCACCCAGAGAGCTTTGGATCTAAGCCTGGTTGTATGTTATCCCAATACTGATAACAATCCTGGTTTTGATTCTGTTCTTTTTTTGGAAGAAGAAACAGAGACTTACAGAGCTTACATTTCTTACTCAAGGTCACACGGCTAGCAAGTGGCAGAGAAAGGATTTGATCTTTGGGATTTGATCCTTTTGACACAAAATATCATGAGTTTAGTCAATGTGCTATTCTGAGAGATGCTAACAGTGACTATTTCTCATCCCAAATCCCAGGGAATAAAAAAAGTTTACATTACAATCAAGTCAGCCATTGAGCCCCCAAAGCCTCACTTTTCCCTGGAGTGGAATTTGAGGAACTCCAAGGGGCGGATGATACTGAGATGACTTGAAACCCATGCTACAGTAAGATCACCATGAGAAAAGCAAATGAGCTTTTGATTGTTTGCATTTTCCTACAGAGAAAGTTATGTTTAGAGTGGCGGGGCCACTTCTCTAGGTTGAAAACAGGAGACAGGCGGAATTCAGCTTCTGAAATCCCTGCCCAAGGTTTAGCCATCAGGTGTCTAGTGGAGGAGCTAATTGAAAAAATTGTATTTGCGTTTGGAGACAAGATGAATACAAATAGTATTCTAATTCATGTATCGTCTGACAGGTTTTGCCTTAATCAGGCAATCAGACAACACATTTCCAAAGCCAGACCACCTTGAGATTCCTGGCTCCTTCGCTCTTGTTCTTTGTTGCTTAGGTTTAATCTTAAGGTGGAGATTGTCCTGTGAAGAGTCAGCAGGCCCCTCAGGCCATGACACAGTTGGGTTAGAAATTGGAATTTAAATCACCTGGGAACAACAGAATGAGTTTTATAAATAGGTATCTTTCTCCTCTTTCTCACAAATTCCCTTAAAATACAGCTCGGTACAGTACAAGTCATAATTATTTCAATTTGACTGTAATGGAGGTCAAGCTGTGGCCACTAGATGATAACCCCATAGCATCTTGACAACAAGTGTGACTGGGACTCCCCTCTTCCTGAGACACGCATCTGCAAACACACTTGCTCAGGCTGAAATAAAACCACAGGAGGAAGATTTCTTTGAGCAAATGAATTCAGAACTCAGCCTGGGTACACAGAGTTGAGCCCTTCTCCAATCATATCATAACGTACTACGATGCTGTTTTCTTGTTCTTTACTTGTTAAATGCCTTTGAATCAAGCCTGGGTGATCCATAAGGTGTTCATTCACTGGGTTTTGAAATTAGATCACCAAATCATCTGGAAACTCCACTGAAATTTATTTAGCATTACATCAACACACAGGTCTCTACTGATGGGCTCGTGGAGGCTGCTCCGGCAGTTCATTGACTGGCAATCAAATCCATGTCTGCCTTGTGGAAGGGGAGGATTCAACCATCCAATAATCGATGCCTCATTCTTTATTTACATCCATTGTCCTCGAGCTACTTCAAATAGCCATTTCTTTCACAGTTTTTACTGAGAACTTTCAGTATGCCACGCTAGATGCTACTGGACTGAAGAATACTAACTACTGGTCTGAAGGATATAACTAAATAATGTTTACCTTCACCGATAAAAATAGTGCCTTGACTGCGATGGCAAAAAGATCATAAAGCGAGAGGTTGCCTTTCAATAGTATGTTATGCATTAGTAAATGCTGAGAACCGTGGTCCAGTGGATGGTATTGTTGTTGTTAGGTGCTAACTTATAGTGGCCCCGTGTACCACAGAACAAAATCTTGCCCAGTCCTGCACCGTTGTCAAAATTCTTGTGATCGAGTCCATCAATGCAGCCACTGTGTCAATCCATCTTGTCAAACGTCTTCCTCTTTTCCACTGCTCCTCTACTGTACAGAGCATGATGTTCTTCTCCAGGGACTGGTCTCTCCTGACAACATGTCCAAAGTATGTAAGATGAAGTCTTGCCATCCTTGCCTCTAAGGAACAATCTGGCTGTACTTCTTCCAACACAAATTTGTCCTTCTAGCAGTCCATGGAATTATAAAGTATTGTAGAGAAGTTGATTAAACTTGCTCTAAGTTTTTGCTGTTCATCGAACCATGTTGGAGGGATACATCTTGACCAGAGAATTGAAAAGCACTACTGAGAACTTCTGGAATAAGGAGGAGATGCCATTTATAAATTTTGTTGGTGTTAAATACAGCAGGAAAATCTAAAGCTGCTTAGAGGAAGAATTCTCAAGTTATTTTTCATGGCGCTGATGTAATTTCTTTCCCCCTCTATTTCTTTGGGGTAAAAAAAAGTATGGGTAAGAGGAAGTTACCCGCATGCTCATAGCACTCCACTTTTTTAGTCCACTCCTCAGGATCCAAATGATTAATGAAGGAAAGAGAGCCTTAAGGATTAAGGGCCACACAGGCCTGCAGCGAGTGAGTGGGAAAGCTGGGGTTTAACTCTCGCCTATCTTTATTTTTCCATTGTATCGATTGATGCTCTGAGTAGAGAGTTCATACCTGGGCCAGGCCCTGTAAGCAACTCT
Organism: Echinops telfairi; assembly: GCF_000313985.2. NCBI lineage: Eukaryota > Metazoa > Chordata > Mammalia > Afrosoricida > Tenrecidae > Echinops > Echinops telfairi. The sequence continues at coordinate 1,746,155 of NW_022111370.1, read as the reverse complement.
TTGAACTTTGCCAACTTTAAATAAATGCCTCAACCTAAGAACATGAAAGCCTAGGAAGCTCTCTGACTCTTTCTGTCTCTGCACCTCTTCATCCATCCACCCACTGGCAGTTATTTTCAGGTGCACACAGAGGGTATATGAGCAATTAATTCTCAGCTGATCATGCACAGCCCACGAGCAGATAGCAGTCAATCCACCTGAAACTCAGTGGGAGTCCTCCAGCTTCCCAGACCACCCCAAGCAATTGGCAACTCCAAAATGTTTCTTAGTCTGAAGCATGTTTCTTTAACTCTGGCTTTAAGAGTATGTTTGTACCAAAAAAACTCAAAACCCCAACTCTTAGTGATGAGTACTTCATTCACATGTCAAATTCATGATTCATCCATCACAGCAAAAATGAAAAATATTTTAATAAGGCCCATGATTGGAGATTTGTATTAGGGGTATTTGCTAGCACTGATTTTACAATTTCCTCTCCGGGAGGACTTGGATTGCTTTGCAATTTCAGGATTTAATTCTATTCAACAACTATGAGGAGATTGCTGGAGGTATTTCTCACAGGTATTTCTGATGAATGGAACCCTGGTGGCGCAGTGGTAACGAGTTTGGCTGTGATATCTGCAAGGTCAGCAGTTTGAAACCACCAGCCACTCTCTAGGAGAAAGATGTCACCTTCTTAGTCCCATAAAGAGTTATAGTCTCTGTGATAGGAGTTGTATGGGCCCCCAATAAAATGATTTAAAAAAAGAAAAGATAAGAGGAAGACAAAAGAAAATAGAGGAAAGAACTAGGAGGCAAAAAGCATACATAGAGGCTTAAATATAGGCATGTACATATGTAAATATATTTATATATGATTATGGGGAAATAGATCTATGTGCATATTTTTATAGGATTAGTATTAAGGTAGCAGATGGACATTGGGCCTCCACTCATGTACTCCCTCAATACAAGAACACTTTGCTCGACTAAATGGACATTCCATGAT
>NW_022111370.1:1742838-1744059 GCF_000313985.2 Echinops telfairi | reverse complement strand
AACGAATGTACAAATGTGCTTTACACAATTGCCATATGTATGGATTGTGATAGTTGTATGAGCCCCAATAAAATGATTAAAAAAGCAAAAGAAAAGAAATGGAGTTTGTATGAAAGCTAACTTGAAGACCCCTAGGAATAACAACAGATAGGAAGTAATTGGACCAAAAAAGTTACAGTCTAGGAAATCCAAAGGGGGCTGCGAGTGAAAGGAAGAAAATTTCTTTCTGCTTGTTTTTTGGGCACAGGTAACGCCTCAAAAATACTTAGGATTTAAAATACAATCACCTAATTGGAATGCTGACTACCAGCATTAACTATATTATTTGTATAGCAAGTCAGGATGGGTCTTCAGAAGAGGAGCTATTGTTTCATAAGTGGTAGGACCTTCACTAAGGAACTCCTGTGCCGTAGTGGTTGGGATGCGATCTGCAAGGTACCAAGTTCAAAGTCACCACGTGCTCTGAGGGAGAAAGATGAGTTTTTTATACTCCCCCAGACTGTTACAGTCTCAGAACTTCCCCTGAAGTTCTACTCTGCCCTATTATATGGTTACTGTTAGACGACACCAGAACCTGGTGGCACAGTGGTTACATGTTGGGCTACAACCCACAAGGTTTGCCATTCAAAACCACTTGCATACTCAAAGGAAGAAAGGGCTTTCTATTTCTGTAAAGAATTTCAGTCTTGGAATCTCAAAGGGCCAGGTCTACCCTGTCTTATAGGGTCACTTTGAGTTGGCATGAACTTAATGGCAGTGAGTTTGCTTGGTCTGAGGTCCTTCATTAGGGCACTGAGGTGGTGTAGGAGCCCTGGTGCTGAAGTGTATTTCAAGTGGGCTGCTAACAGCAGTTGATAGTCACCAGTTGGCTGACAGGAGAAAGATGAGGCTTTTTGTTCCCCTAAAGCAGTGGTTCTCAACCTGTGGGTCACAACCCCTTTGGGGAGTTGAACGACCCTTTCACAGGGGTCGCCTGATTCATAACAGTAGCAAAATGACAGTTATGAAGTACAACGAAAATAATGTTATGGTTGGAGGGTGGGGCGGGTTACCACAACATGAGGAACTGTATGAAAGGGTTACAGCATTAGGAAAATTGTGAACCACTGCCCTAACGATTCAGTCTCAGAAATGCAAGAGGGAAGGCCCTCCCCCAAGAAGAATTTATTTCAAAGGACTGCACTGAATCCGCAGCTCCGGGAGAGAGATGTATCTGATCGG
>NW_022111370.1:1722054-1741144 GCF_000313985.2 Echinops telfairi | reverse complement strand
GGGGGCTTAAGTGGAGAGGAAATGTTTTGAGAATGATGAGGGCAAGGAATGCACACATGCGCTTTACATAATTGATGTATGTATGGATTGTGATGAGTTGTATGAGCCCCTAATAAAATGATTTAAAAAATGCACAAGGGCAGTTATATTCTTTCTACAGGGTTGCTTGGAGGCAGAATGGACTGAATGGCTATGAGTTAGCTTTTCAGGGCCATAATTAATTTTTTGTAAATGAATATAATACAGAATTTCTTGTCCGTCCCTATACAGATAGTATAAATCTACAAGTGATTTATACAGATAGTATAAATCTATAGACCAAAATAATTTATATGCTAGTCAGGAAAGGCAAAAGCTTGAAAGGGATTATGCTCAAAGAGGAAATACAGTTATGAAACATGGAAGACATGAAGAAAAATAGTAGAGGTTGGTTCCTTAAATTAAAAATGGCCAAATGGTCTCCCTTGAACTTTGATAGACTTTCTTGTGTTTGCCCCAAAGCTTTCATAGTAACAACAAAGCACTTCGTATAGCATTTACTGTGAATCCCCAGCATCCTGTGTGTATTTGATAAATATGACTTCATGGACTCCCCAGAAGGATACCGTCAATGCTCCCTTCCTTTCGGGAGAAGAGGACCCTGGGCAGGAGAGTTCAACAACTTTCCCACAGCCACTAAGCAGTAGAAGCAGGGTATGAACTGCGGGAAGTCTGGCTCCAAGGTACTTGCCATGAAGTACAGGGCTGTTCTGAAAGGCAGACCGATAGAGGTGAGACAGTGTCACAATTACGAAGAAGTCATATGCTCAAACAAGAAGCAGAAAATGAGTAGAAAAGTGAGACTAAGCAGGGTATAGAACTATGTTAGAATTCAACGTGGCCTTGAGTCCAGCCCCTTAAACCTGCACATGTGTATTGGAGTCCTGACTGCTAGATTTCTGGGTTGTACATCAAAGGCCATGGTGCATACTCATGGCAGAACTGACCTCAACCCAGCTCTTTTTGACTACTGGCACAAAGCTAGCTTTGCCAATTGTCTCTTCCAATGCCCTTTATTATTGAGAGTCTCCGTCAGTACTACATTCATAATTTTCACATATTTCTGGCTCCAAATATGAAGCAGGTGAGCGTAGGTAAGGGAAGTTGAAACTAAAAAGAGTCTATTAGCCATAATAACAATAGTCAACTTTTATGACTAATTCTTTAAATTCTTTATAGGAAACACTTTCCCCAACTCTCACTATTCTATCCAAACATCACAATTACATTGAGCACAGATATTGTCACGCTGACTTTCTAGACGAGGAAATCAGCATGTGAAAAAAATAGTATAATTTAAGAAAGACCTAGAAATAAGAAGCTATGGGCCAAGACTTAAAGTCAATTTAAAGGTACAATGACTGTGAATTGATCACATTTACCCTGTGTCCACCAGAGTACACCACAATGTTTTTGTTTTTTTTTAACATTTTATTAGGGGCTCATACAACTGTTATCCCAATCCATACACACATCAATTGTGTAAAGCGCATTTGTACATCGTTTCTCAAAACATTTTCTCTCCACTTAAACCCCTGACATTAGGTCCTCATTTTTCCCCTCCCTCCCTGCTCCCCCCTCCCTCATGAGCCCTTGATAGTTTATAAATGGGTATTTTGTCATATCTTGCCCTGTCCGACGTCTCCCTTCACCCACTTTTCTGTTGTCTGTCCCCCAGGGAGGAGGTCACACACAGTTCCATGTAATCGGTTCCCTCTTTCCTACCCATTCTCCCTTTACCCTTCCTGTTTTTAACGACAGTGACCTTTTGGAAGTAGACCATCAGACCCTTCTTCCTTGACACCTCTACATGGATTCTGTACACCAATAATTTAATGAATAGTTTAGCACTTATCTGTGTTGCAATATAGGTTAAATTCTATATACCCTGATTTGCAAAAGGCTATGGACAGTGACAGCCCAAAATCCATTTCCAGAGTTCCAACATAGATTAAGCCGAAATTGAATTCCTTCTGATCAAAGATGTAGATAATCTTGCCCTCCGGCAGAGTGCTTTGGAAAGTAGATTAACTGACCTCTGTCCAGTCTGTCCAGGGAGGGAGAGTCTCTTCTAAGGATTTGTCTGAGTATGTCCTTGATGGAGATCACTGTACTGGAGGCAATACTGGGTATGTGTGTGTGTGTGGCAGGGGGTGGGGTTGGGGGTGGGGTGGGGGGGTGGACATAGTCTTTATCCATTGTTCCCTGACTGCCTTAGTCAGAAGGCCCTGGACCAATCTTGTAAAATCTTCTATTTAACAATGAACATGTCTTAATCATGGTCCCATTGCTGCTTCTGTATACCATTCTTGCTTCTGTAATCCCACTTGTATTTGTGATGTGTTGATTTGCCACCAATCAGGAATTTGTGACAATTCCTTCTGTTCTAGGTCTTATTAACTAGTGCCATGGCTGTGACTCTTCATATGCCATTGTGACCTTGTGGTAATGGCCTCCCTCATCCAGATGAGGTATCTTTGTCTTTGTGTTTTATTTGTCCTTTTGAAGATTTAATAAATGTTCTCCTTAAATTGTATTTGAGAGCGGGGTCTCTTTTATAGCCTAAAAGAGTGACATCCAGGGGCTCCAAATGCTAGTTACCTACTTTAAAATATAGAAATCACCCCTGATTGAGAACATTGAGTAAAATAGAAAAGGCATAAGCACATTACAACAAATAATGATAAAGAACCAATAAACAGCCAATGATCAAATCTGGATTCTGAATTGTTAGGAAAAGGCTATCTGTCACATTATTTAATTTCAGAAGGTAGCAATCATATGACATTCAGAAGTAGCCGATTAAAGATTTTGCATTAAAGTATTCTAAAGAGGTAAACAACTGGAACTTTTATTGATGTAATATATGATGCCAGAATCATAAACTGTTATTGTGCTGCTTTAAAAAAATAGGCAGCAAATTGATGGTATCTATTAGCCAGGGAGTTAAAAAGGACATTGGATAAGGTTAGAGATGATAAATCCTTGGTGGTATTGAATTATGGTCAATTAATATGGCCTTTTGAGTCATGGTTCCTTCCATGATATATTAGGGCCTGGACTTTCTATGCCTGTGGCTACAGTCCGGTCTCAGAGGGCATTCTCTATCATGCTGACCAACAAGCGTGAAGTGGGCTTGAGAACTAACCTTGGTGGTGGTTGAGGGTATGGACCACGTCCCACCCGCTGTACCCTCGGGGGCATCTTTAATACCCCACCTTAGTAGAGGGTGTAAACCAGACAGTTCCATTTGTTTCCTTGAGAATACCTTTTAGATGTTTAGTAGAGGGTATGAACCAAGCCACACCCTTTATTTCCTGAGGGCACCGTTGATTTGATTTTGGTAGACGGTATAACTAAAGACACCATTTTTGGTGGGACATGAAATGCTGGTTCTAACACACCCACCCACCACCTGGATATCCACACCTTGATTTTTCTGACTGAGTTTTGGTTGAAGCAGAAGGAACCACTGTGGCTCTTAGATCTTTTTGGCTCTGGCTCTGGCCCCTCTATTTGGCTCATCTCTGCCTGACTCTCAGATTTTGGACTGACAATGCTCACCACCACGGGAGCCATTTCCTCAAAGTTCTGTGACTTTCTGTGGGATGTTGCAGTGAATTGCAGAACATAGGGACTTGAGGGAATATGCTCAAGGGAGGAGTTGGGAGATGGGGGTGATGGAGCAAATTCATACCTTGGAAGAGCTTGGCATTTGGAAATTAATCAATTTCCAACTTCTTGGAAATCATCGGGTATTAATTAATTGCAACAGAAATTATCACCACAAGAATATTATGGAAGTTTGGGGCTAATGATTATGACAGTGATATTCTGCAGCTGTGATTCTGTTTGAAATAAAATATTGAGTAAACTGTGTAATGATTGTGCATTTTCTATGGATTCTAGGGTCAAGATAATTTCTGAGTGTCAGTCATCTCTGGGATTTGATGCTGGAGGAAAGCTCTCTGTGACTTTGTCCCCACATAAGATGAATGTGCCTCAAATAGTGTCCCCCTTTACAGAACAGGATCACTGTGAGCATAAGATACAGGTGATTAGTCCAGGTAAGCACTCAATTAATCTTAGTGTAGCTGTTATTATTTGTAGTAGTATTAGTATTGCTGATCATACTACTTAGTGTCCTCCTTTATGGGACGAACAGAACAGAGCCCAGGAGCACTTCTTCTAAGAGATTGTTCAGTTGTCTCTCTTTTTCTTTCTTTTTTTCTTGCTTCCCAGCTCTGGTACTGGGACTTGTCCTCACCTTGGTTTCATCATCAATAAATGTGATGTGGTATTTATATCAATATCATAAATATATACTGAGAGTTTGTTTTATTTAAGGACATACCCCAAGGAGCCACTGAAACAGCCATTATAATGATTTATTATTGCTGAATACTTACTATTGAGGCAATGTTCTGGAACTGTCAGAAGAGAGGACTTTGAAACGACACTTGATGAGCTCAATGATCTCTTGTGACCTTTGACATTGTGACCTCGGGCAAAGTCATCAGTCTCTCTGCACCTCAGTTTCCTCATCCGTACAAGTAGGGCAATAACAGAACTTATTGCCAGTGGCTTATAAAACAGTGAAATCAGTGCTTGGCATGGAGCGCTTCGCTGACAGTGAGTTGCTGTTGTTGCACTCTCTCATTTAGTCATGAAAATACAATTTCCAGAGAACGTTATTTCCCTCATTCTAGATGAAGAAATTTAGGTGCCGGGCAGCTGAATAACTTCCCAAGGATACAAAGCAAGTATAATTCTGGTTTTGCAAAAAAAAAAAAAAATGGAAAAGACCTACTTTCTTCTGTAAACACTCCACTGACCAGTTGACCAGTTACTCACATGCATGCCGTTACTATTTAGGGGTAGTCCTTAAATCTTCTGCTCCCTCTGGGGTTTTGTTATTGACACAATGAAAAGGATCATCTCGATGCGTGTGGATGACATGTCAACTATACCCATCTCTCTAGGGGTAGAATCAAATCTGTAAAAAAAATACGAGCTAGATGACATCTCTGTAGGTGAGACCTTCTGTGTGAGCACGAGAGACTCTGGAAATGGCCTCTATCTCTGCCATTTTGCTTTCTTCCTCCATAGGGTGTGGCTGGGACTCTGTGTCTGCTTCCATGGGTGGCCCCAGGTAGGCTACCTGAATTTGGCATGTTTCTTCTGACCGTTGGTCCACGAGACTCTGAACTCACCAGCCTCTGATTTCTGTTTCCCACTTCACCATTTAGCATGATCTGCCTGAGGCTGGGAGAGTCTGAAGAGGGCTGCCTGGTAGCATTGGACTCATGAACTTGAGCCTTCTTGATAAGGAGCTGCTTCTTGAGCTGAAGTTTTTTCTTGTCTATAGATGAACATCACCGGATTTGCTTCTTTAAACAACTCGGCCTAACACAATCTCATCATATGGAATTTGAGGCAAAACTTACTCTTTATAGCCTATCATTTCTTCCCCCATACTTCATGATCTAATATCCTGGACAAGATCTGAACAAAGCATTTATTTTTAACCATCAAGCCTTTGCCTGCAGTTAACTTTCTCCCTGGAGCTTCCCTTCTGCCTCCTTCATCCCTACTCTCTCGAAGGCCCATTTCAAATGGGGAAGGGGGCTCATAGAGGAGCAGCCTCTTCAATCTTACATGCAGGCAGTAGGTCCATTTCACTGTGGTGCGTTTAGTTTAGAATACTCCATCTATCAGCGATGTGCTTCAATATCTGTTACTTCCTTCAAAGTTCGAGTACCTGTAGGCAAGCAATCATCTTAGTTCTAATACCTAACTTGGCCCTCGGCATTTTCCATAGTTCACTGACACATTTTGTCCACTAAATATTTGTTGGGGCTGTGGTCATTCAGTGGTAGAATCTCATTTCCAGTGCAGGGACCTGAGATTGATTCCCAGCCAATAGACCTCTTGTACAGTCACCAGCTCTTTGTAAGTAGAGGCTCGTATGTTGTATGAGACTGAGCAGATTTCAGTGGTGCTTCCAGACTGGGGTAGACTAGGAAGAAACGTTTGGCAATATATGTCTGAAGAGCTTGGTCAACAAAAAGCCTATGAATCACAATGGTCTGATCTGAAACTAATATTGGGATTGGCATAGGACTGGGCAGTGTTTTATACCATTGTGCATGGCAACCTCATGAGTCAGGGCCTATTCAATGGTAGCAAACAACAAGTTATCAGTTAGGGACCATTCAAGGCATTGTAGACACCAGAATAGATAGATTTCTTGTTCACAGACTTTAAGTTGTTGTGCAGAATTCATTGACAGGACATTTGAGGGGAGCTAGCAAATGGGAAGATGGATCTATGAGAGAGCATCAAAAAGCTTGTGGAAAAATGGAATTGAAAGATAATGGATCTTTTCCCAGAAATCTTTTGAAGCACAATGTGTTGTAAATCCTAACCATTTTGCCTATGGCTATAATCCTATTTGAGAATGGGTTGGCTTTATTATGCAAATGAGGCAGGATTAATGCATGATATGCCTTGCATTCATATCTTTTACAAAATAAAAAACATTAAGCAAGCAAACCAGCAAGAAGAAGTTTGGGAAGATTGATGTTATACTAATGAAAATCATAAAAATTCTAAGAAACAAGGATGTTCTCCTAGAGCCAACACAAGGAGAAATATTTCCCCTAGAGTTGGAGTGGTAGTTACATAATTTCATGTGAACTTGAAAAATAAGTGTAGGGGTGGAGTCTAGCCTGTCAATCAGGTTGCAGCTTGATTACCTCATTTGGAGGCACGATGGAGATAAATAGCTCACTGGAGGCCAGACATACTTTCTCTCCTTTGTATTCCTGATGACAAGCCACATGGAACTAAGCTGATGGAGCCAGAGCCCTGGAGCTGGAGGAGCCACATGGAGACCCATGCCAGCACTGAGATGCTTCCACCACCACTGGAGCCACAAGACTTTCCACCCAGTGGCCTGTGATCTTCCTGCATTCAGCATCATTGCATGACTGCGTGAGTCTAAAGAAGAATTTATGGGCTAGCATCAACATATGGGATAATGTCTGACTTAGGGACTTGATCTGGACTGGGGTGGGAACTTTCCTTAATGCACAATTGCTCTTTGATATAAATTTCTCTCTCACCCACATATGAGTGTCTCTGGATTTGTTTCTCTAGTCAATCCAGACTAACACAAATGTTGACAGATGTAACTAAAGGATTTGGGGCAGAGAATTACAGGAACACCAGAGAGAGAGAGAAAAGAAAGAAAGAAACAAACAAACCCACCAGTTTCAACTGTTCAGCACAGGGCAGAACTGCCTCTGTGAGTTTCAGAGGTTGACACTCTTTTCCTGTGGAATCACTGATGGTTTCCAACTGCTGACCTTTTGATTAGCAGCCCAGTGTACCACCACCAGGGGTCGCAGGAGAAGGCAAATTAAGGGCAGACATAATGTCTGCAAATGCTTCCTGTACTAGACACTATGTTTGAGGTGCTCTGAGTTCCCTGTCGTGTTATGGTTGCATCCCATGCATCTAGAATGGTGTCTACCATGTGATAGGCATCAATGAAGATTGATGAGGTGACTAGATGACATAGGCTTATTGCTTAGTCACTGCATAATTTGGGGCAAGTCAATTAAAACTTCAAATCCTCAGTTGGCTGATTTGTAATCGAATGATGACAGCATTCGACAGCATTCTCTTTCTTAAATGAAGTGAATAAACATGTAAAGGTTTAGTACTGTGTGTGGCACATATCATAGAAATGCATGGTTCTATTATTAGTATGATTTTACATCAACCTTTCCATCATCTGCTCACCTGAAGCATTGATTAATTTTGCACTATGATTGAGCTGCGCTAAATCTGGTTTTTATGAACACCATGAAAACTCAATAGAGAATATTCAAAAGTCCAAACAGATTCAGAGAACCCTCTGATGTACTTTGAAATTGTTTTCTACCCTAAGATTTCAAAGAGAATCTTTGACTGAAAGGTGAGTAAGGTTTCCGCTGTCAGTTCATCTACAGAATCTGTCTTGTTTGTTATTCTTCTTCTTCTTTGTTCCAGAACCTTTCAACCAAGATGAGCCAATGTTTCTGTAAAGAACTCTTCCCCATTGCACTTGCTGTTCCATATCCCCTGGCAAGAGGGGAATTTGGAAATAAGAAGGCTAAAACTTCAACCCTAAAATCCAAGTAGATAACATAGTAATGCTCTGCATTTTACAGAGCTTTGGAATAGAAAATTGAATCTGCTCAAAGGGTTAGACTCCCATTACACTGCCTAACAGAAATAAGCAGACACTAGCACTGACTAGATTCAAGTTAAACCCAAATATTGGGTTGAGGAAAATTGAATATAGGTTGTAAACTATATGAGTGGGCAATTATGAAAGCATTAATAAATGGATAAAAATACTTGTATTGCTCTAAATGTATAAACTTGTTATAAGTAATCATTATGCTACTCCTTCTCCAAATTAATACTAAATGAAATAGGAGAACATTCAAGATTTCAAGGGTGATGAGGAAGATAAAAGACATTTTAACCAACATTACATAGATTAATATAGTTGTTTGAACCAAACAATAGCATATGATGTGGCTTAAAATCTGGAAAGTTGTATATATGCGGGTTTTAGCCTTTCACCCTGATTTTCAAGCTATATTCTCAGCAAATAATCTTAGAAGTTGGGGCATATGAAGAACAGTGCAGCATGAGAATCAGAGGAAGACACTTGTGTTAGGCTGGGTTGTTTAGAAAAACAAAATCAGTGACACTCATCTATGTATAAAAAAGATCATGATATCAAAAAGTAAATATATATCCAGAAGGCATCCCAGCCAAGTTCCACTCAAGCCCATAAGTCAAATGCTAGTCTATAAATTCTTCTTGGACTCACGTAGCTATAGGCCAGTGACAAAGGAAGGTGGCGTGGACTGCAGGAGGACCAAGATCAGAGGAAACATGGCTGGGTGCTGAGAGCTCTCAGGGTGCAATTCTCAGAGTCAGTCAGCCTGCCTGGGGCCATCCCTAGAGTCAAGCACAGGGTCCCAGCAAACAGGAAGACAAAGGGGCAGTTTCTTCTTATAAAAAGGTCACACCGCCAAGGAGGCATCATCAGGCTGTGACCTGATTAACAGTTTGGACTCCATCTCTAAACTTTCTTAAAATTCAAGTTGACATATAATTTAAGTGCTCAAACTCTTAACAACCTGTAATTTTCAGATGATACAACTTTATTTGTTCGAACTGAAGAGATTTGAAACACTTATTGATGAAGATCAAAGAGCATAAAGGAAAAAAAGAATCCTTACAATTGGATTTGAGATAGTTAAAGTTGATTGTGCCAGCCTGGCCGATAAACACATGTGGGGTTAATTGAAGGGCTGGTAGATAAATGGCTCAGTGAACCTCTCCTTTCTAGTTTTTGGGTCTCTTGTTTGGTAATGGTCAGACCAGGGTGCAGCTGCCTTAGCCACTTCAGCTGGCCAGGCTCACTTCCTGCAAGATATTCTAGAAGAGAAGCCTCCTGGACCTACCCTGATGCAGCCCTGAGTGCTGGAGCAGCCATGTGGAGACCCCTGCCAGCACTGAGATGCTTACATGTGCACTGATTTGGCTTTCCTCCTGCATGCAGAATCACAGTGTGTGTCCTGTGAGATGGAGGAGGACTTTGTGGATTGGCGTCAGACAGAAGGGTTAAAGTTGGACTTGTGGACTTGTGAGCACTGGGTTGGGATATTTTCTTGATGTGCACTTACCCTTTACATAAAACTCTCTCTTATACATGAGTTTCTGTGGATTTGTTCCTCTAAAGTACCCAGGCTAACACAGGACTAATCAGGAGCATCATTAGACATGGGGGGAAAGATTGAAGTTGTCAAGGATTTCAGTTGTCTTGCTCCACAATCAAAGCTCCTAGAAGGAGCAGCCAAGAAATCTGCTTCCAAAGACTTCTCAAAAGTATCAAAAAACAAAGATGTCACTTTGAAGCCTGAAGTGTGTGTTACCCAAGCCATAGTACACTTTCTATCACCTTGTATGCTTGTGAAACAGAAGAAGAATTGATGTCTTTGAATTGTGATATTGGCAAAGAATAATGAATGTACTAAGGATTTCCAGAAGAAGCAATAAATCTGCCTTGGAAGAAGTACAGTCAGTTTGCTTTCTGGAAGAGAGGATGGGGAGACTCCCTTATGTACTTTGCACATATTATCAGAAGGGACCAGTTCTTGGAGAATGACATCATGCTTGGTAAAGTAGAAGTCAGTGGAAAAGAAAAAGACCTTCAGAGAGATGATGGATTGACACAGTAAGCTGCAGCACAACTGTCAAATATAACAGTGAATATGTGGATAGGACCGGAGCAGAGGGTGTTTAGCTCTGTTGTACATATGCGTTTCGCTAGGAATCAGAATGAACCAGGCAGCTCCTCGCACAAGCAGTAAAAACTACAGGACACATTTTCCCGGTCCAGAGGGTGAAGAAAGAAGGAAGAATTGGAAACAGGAAACGCTAGGAGCATGGAATCACCAATGGTATCTTGAAAGGATTGAAACGGACGAGTTGGAACCAAATGTGTGTAAATTGTTTAATGTAAAACTGATGATGTGCTCTGTAAACCTCCATATAAATCATGTATAAGTTAAAAATAAAAGAATGACTTATGGTCTTCAGGCACTGCAAGCTAACTTGTCTAAAATAAAATGATCATCTTTCCGTAACTCGTTTCCTCGACCGCCTCTGCTTCGTATCTTGATTAATGTTGTCATTATCCTTTTGGTGCAATCACTTTGTCACTTTCCTATTTGTCCCTTAATATCACCAATTATTTTCCAGTGGTTTGAATGATACCTTTACAATTTCTTCCAAATCAATCCTCTCCCTTTCACCACGATGGCCTTACATTAAGGTGTTTGCCATCAGTAGAGACCCTGCATGATGCCAACACCCTCATCGACTAACCAAACGTTCAACAGTTTGAGACTACCAAGAGGTGTCTGGGAAGAAAGGTCTGATCCCCTGACACAAAATAATATTGATAGGAACCCCATTGAGCCCCGTTCTGTCCTAAATATGCATGTGGTTGTCCCCTGTTGGAATCGGCTCCACGACAGAGGTGGTATATGTGGTGTCCCCTGTTGTGGGCAGACAGTACAGTCATGAAGATCCTAATTTGTAGCTTTTCACTCTTTGAGGTCAAAGTTTTATTTTGACAGCAACTATCAAAAATTGCGTCAGTGACTTAATTTCCTTGTTTATCTTTTCAAGTAAGCAAGAATTGTAATTATACCATCCTGATAAGCCTGCTGCAAATATTAATCATATTTTTTAAGGTTTAGAATTATTGTGTCAAAAATTAGTTATGTTCACTTGCAGAGACTTTTAGAGCAGCTTACTAACTCGTTTTCCCATCTTCTTTTTTTCTCTCCTTCAATATACCTTCCATCTTCTCTATTTTTGTGTCATGGAGGGTCTCCTTGTAATTTTTGCTTTGTGCCTCAATTCAGAAATGAATGCCACACGATATTTTGTTCATACTATTGACATTCTATGTACGCCATATCTTCAAATGTTTATCTTGATACTTTGCTGACCTCTAGGTTAGGGATTGGACTCCTAACCAACAGACAGGTGGTTCAAACCCACCAGCAGCTCCGCAGGAGAAAGATGAGACTGCTTCCACAAAGATTTACAATCTCAGAAACTATATGTCAGGTCGTTAGGGGTCAGAACATACTTAATGGCAGTGGAATTGATTTGGTGGGTTTCTATGATTTGGGTTCACTATCAACCTGACTTTTGTGCCCAGCCCTCCTATGCTTGACTGGACCTACCAAGAGAAACAACCACTCCCTGCTTTAAAAGTCTTGGATGGCCTTCCTTGTTTTCTGAAGTGTTAAGTTCAAACTTGTGTTGACTGCAAGTTTGCAGTCAAACTTTTGTCCTAGTTCACTTTTTTGGCTGCTGGATACTTTTCACCCCTACTGACTGCCTTAAATTTCATCTATTCCTAGCCTAATGGGTTGTGCATTCAGCTGGTAAGTGCAAGGTCAGTTGTTCAAAACCACCAGCCACTCTGTGGGGAAAAGAAGAGCCTTTCTGCTCCCATAAAGATTCATAGTTCCGGAAACCAACAGTGGCAGTTCTACTCAGGAGTGTGTTTGATGGCAATGAATAACAGCATGATCTTACAGCCTTATTACTTCCTGAAGGAATGATGTTTCTCTTCTTTATGAAAGATGCCCCCAAACTCACTGCCACCAATCAGTTCTAACTTGTGGAGACCTTACAGGACAAAGCCCAACTATCACTGTGTGACAGTTCCTTTTAGTACTTACAGGAGTAAAAAGCCTCATCTTTCTCCTTTGGCGCAGCAGGTGGTTTCAAACTGCTGACCTTATGGTTAGCAGACCAATGTGTACTCCACTACTCCACCAAAGCTCTCTCAAAAAACTAGGTTGAATTTAATGTCATCTATTAGGCTACAGTGCTTGTGACCCTCTTGTTTTTCTTAGGTGCCATTGAGTGGGTTCTCACCCACAGCAACCTTAGGCCCGAATTAATGCGCTGCTTAATCCTGCGCCATCCTCACAACTGTTCCCATGCTTGAGCCCATTGCTGCAGCCACTGTGTCCATCCACCTCATTGTGGGGCTTCCTCTTTTTCGCTGCCCTTCCGCTATACCAAGCATGAGGTCCTTCTCCAGGGACTGGTCTCTTGTGACAACATCACCAAAGTACTTCAGAGTTTCATCTTCTGGCTGGCTGTACTTCTTCCAAGACAGAGCTTTGTTTATCCCTTTAACCGTCTATGGTCTTTTCAACATTCTTTTCCAGCTCTACACCACAGATACACTGATTCTTCTTTGGTCTTCCTCATTCAATGTCCAACATCCCCATGCATACGAGCCAACTGGAAATACTACACCTGGGTCAGGCACGCTTTAGTCCTCAAAGTATTATCTTTGCTTTTCAGACATTTCAATAAGAGGTTCTGTGTAGCAGTTTTACCAAATGCAATGTGCTATTTGATCTTTTGATGGCTGATTCCATGAGCATTGATTGTGGATTCAAACAAAGTGAAATCCTTGACAACTTCAATATTTTCTCTATTTATCATGAGGTTACCTATTGGACCAGTTGGGAGAATGTTGAGCTTCTTTACATTGGATTGTAATCCATACTGAAGGCTACAAACCCTGATCTTCATCAGCAAGTGATTCAATTCCTCCTCACATTCAGCAAACAAGGTTGTGTCATCTGCATATGTCAGGTGGTTCATAAGCCTTCCTCCAACCCTGATTCATTCTTCTTCAGATAACTCCGCTTCTGGGATGGTTTTCTCAGCATTAAAATTGAATAAGTTTGGTGAGAGTAAACATTCCTCATGCACACCTTTTCTGATTTCTAATCATGCAGTGCCTTGCTCTGTTCACACAGCTGCCTGTTGATCCAAGTATAAGTTCTGCTTGAGCACAATGGAGTGTTCTGGAATTCCCATGTATAGCCTTCTTCAGGCTACCCATAATTTATTATGGTTCAGGCAGTGGAATGCTTCTACATAGTCAATAGAACACAAGGAAACATCTTTCTGAAATCTCTGCTTTGAGTCAAGATCCATCTGACACCAGCAATGATACCCATCTTCGTAGACATAAAACAACACCACGCAGCATTTATGGACCACTTTCTAGCCTGTCACTGTTGCAAATGTTTCTGTGCTCATTTAATCCATGAGCAAACATATGAAATAGGTATTATTGTTATCCCCACTTGACAGATAAGGAAACAGAAATTCCGAAGAATTAAGCAAAGTGCCTAAGATTCTGTAGCTAGTTAGAATCAGAACAAGACTGGGAACAACATAGACTATAACCAATGGTACAATGGCACCACTCTTAACTCTTCAATTAGGACGCCTCTTACAGCATTGCACTTGTATTTGCTGTGTCTCTGGGATGTATTTATGTGTCTGTTTCTCTAACTACCAGGTTAGCCTTATAATGATTCATGTGTTCCCTTGTGCCCGGCACTATTACTTTTTAAACCATTAGTGCTTGCTGTGCCGAAGTGAAATCGACTAAACCTGCCAACAGGAAACAGCTGCCCTGGGAATCCAGCCCCCATCACCTCACTACCAAGACTCATTCCAGTTTTAGTGAAGACTGCCCGTGGAGACACAGAGTAGCAGAAATACTGTCCAGGAAAACCAGTGCCTGTCTTCCTGTCTTGTCACTAAATGCCTGTGTGTCAGCACAGGTCACTTCATCCACTTCTTCATTTGGAAAATGGAGACTAAGACGATGGAGACGAGTCATTGTCACAGGAGTATCATGAGGATGAAATGAAATAACAAGGAGAAAGATTTTTAAAACCTGTGCAAGGCCAGCAAAAAGGCAGACACGGGTATTTCTGATTATTAACATGTAGAGTCAGTTCGTAAGGGATAGGGTTCGTTGGCAGTAAAGTAAAACAAAACCAGACTTGGTGCCATTGAGGTGGCTTGGACTCACGGCAGGCTCATGGGTTATAATGCAGAGCTGCTGCAGAGTGGTGTTTTGGCTGTCATTTTTACAGAAGTAGGTCTCCCTTCTGCAGTGCTACTGGGTACGACTACCCCCTCTTGTCACTTAAGACTCCAGGTTCTTTGCCCATGGGTATTAATCTACATTAAATATGTCTAAATTTCCCAACTCTCATGGGCAGAACAGTGCCATGAAAGGAGACAAGGGAAGTTTAGCTTTGAAACAGCCATCGTTTGTCATTGCCAGAAATTAAGCTAGGCAATCTCAGGGTCTCTTGTAATGCCAGCTCTGGAAGGAGACTGAAGACACAGTTTATGCTTTACCTTTTTAGATTTGGACACTGGGGTTCAGAGAAGGGAAACTAGTTACTCACAGGGCCATCAGAATCTCTTGGGAATACATAGGTGCTCCAAACTGTATAGGTGAGGGGAAAAAGAAAGGTCTTGGCACCAGTCAAGTGCATAGACTCTGGAACTTGATGGATGGGCTTGAGCAGCTATCTCCTTGTCCTCAGCCTTCTAACTGATGGACACCAGTGAGTCTTTCAGGCCTCTGTTTGGGGATTTATAAAATGGGATTATCAAAAAAGTACCTGCCTCATAGGTGTCTTTTTAGGATATATGAATTTAACAGTGCAAAGGACTTAAAACCACAGTTAGCAGATAATATGGGCTAGATGGTTATTAAATACATTTTTTATAAATATGTCTGATAGGGTGAACATTGCAGTCAAAGGGTTGATTCCCATGCTAAAACTGAGAGGCCTTTGTTTCTACTGAGAAATAAATTAAACTTAAGTTTATAAGTCTGAGTGGGGCATGCCTCCATGTTCCCAGAGAATTTCCGGACTACAAGCCCAAGTCAGTGTTTATAGCTGAACTTACCCAGGAGTTACGATGAGACTAATTAATTGTCTGAAGGATAAACTTTTTAAAAATATCATTTCCTGGAGATTTCGGTTATATTTTTAACTGGAGGCCTTCTCTGAAAACAAATCTTCCAACAGCCAAATGCCAATTGGTTTCTCTGCCAAGGGAGGCAGCTAGAACTTGCCGTGCTCAACATGCGCCCCGAAAAACAAAACACACTGAAATGCTATGCCACATCTGACACAAAGAAATCTGAAACTCGCTTTGGAAATTATGCTTTGCAATTGTGTTCGGCAGTATGCTGATGGTGGCTTCTCGGGGGTGAGGAATCCGGTCTCACAGCAACCTCATTGCAGTTGCTCTGCTGCGTCTGCTCAAATCAACAGCAGGAGCCCCTAGGATGAAGGTCTAATTTACTGAATCAATTACTGTGATTGAAGGAGGGCACTGCCACTTTACGAGGTAGATGTTATTATCCAGCACATTTCAACCAAAAAAAAATGTGCTTGCATACGAGCAAACACACCTTTCAGCAAGTGTCTAATAGATCACCTTTTGCTTTAGCGCCGGTGCGTTAGCATGCAAATGACCTTTTGCCACCATAATGTCCCTTGAATAAATAGGGCAAGTAATTCCTTATTACTTTTGGGAAACATCCAAAATAAACAAATTGGGGCAAAGAGAAATACAATGACTGACTCAATTTCCAGGGAAGAGCTATAACTGTGACATGATTTTTTAAAAGAAAAAGTCCTTGTGGTCACATGTAGTATAGCAGTTAAGGATTTCTTGATATTAAGCCCCCCCCTCCCAAAAAAAGCCTCCCATGAAGTAGTTAGTTCTATTCCTTCACCCAGAAATTACCTAGTCAACATTAACATATATTTATGATAGGTTAGTAATCTCTGAGATGTCGTGTAATTGGGAACAGAGTTTATGGGAAGGCCGGCTCCTTTGGCCTCCTGAGCCACCCTCCGCCTTTCGTCTTGCTGTGCTGGGACCCCGGGTGCTGGTCTTTCGGAACAAAATCTTCTCAACCCTCATCCTTGCCTTCCCATTGGTCAGATCTGATGTGAGATCCATGAAGGAGACTGCTGGCGTTCTCTTTGGGCTCCCTCGCTGATGCGTTGAGAGTGGCCGCTTTCTTCTTCCAAAGAGCAGAAGGCCTGTGTAGAAGCTCTTGTAGTAAAATAGTGACAGCTATGATTTTTTTTCCACCGTCAGAACTTCAATGATGAACAGAAAATGGTTTCATCTTGCCAGCATCGAGTGCTTCATTGTGCTTGTTGGCTCTAGAAACCCTTTCCCTCCACTGTCACCACTGCTGGTGTCACAGGTTTCTTAGGAGCCCTAGTGGGTTTTGCCTTGGGCTCCTCACTGCATGGTCAGCAGTTCAAGCCCAGAAGCCTCTTTGATGAGGCTCTCTCAGCTCCCTTAAAGATTTATAGGCTCAGAAATCCGAGAGAGCAGTTGTCCTTCATCCTATAAGATCATGATGAGTTGGGATTGAATCAACAGCAGTGAATTTGGTTCGACGTGTTTCTTGTCTATACTCTTGATTAATGTCGAATTGTAAAATTTCAGTATTGCAAAGTATTGGCACTGGAGTCAAGTATTTCATCCCTGATTTTTATTGAAGAGTTCTGTGAATTTGACCAACATGAATAGGGAAAAAAAAAAGTATAAATACTACTTGCTATGTGGTGTCACTTCAAGGTAGGGTAAATACAGTAGGATGATTGATGAGTTGTGGTATGTGTATGTGTGTTTGATATTTCATTTGTGTCTGTGTGTGTGTTTTGTACATTCCTCATTTTGTATGTGTACGACAATGAACTTGAGTGACATCTGTAAACGGGCTAAAATAAACCAATTATCCTCTCAACTCAGGAGAGCGAGTTGGAGGAAAAGTAAGGAGAGGCTGCCCTGGAGTCTCCAGGAAGGCTGTCCCAGGGAAGGAGGCGCAGACTCTGCACATTTCACTCCAGGATGGGATAGAGCAATCTGGTTGAGAGTCCAACAGAAGAATGATTTCTCCTCATGGTGACAAACACAGTTCCTTAGATCTGGCACCAACCAAATGAGTCACTTCCTGGTGACCCGGGGCTGCTCCTGGTGAGGAGGGAACGAATCTGACTGGCATGGGAGGTGGAACTAGCTGCTTTCTTACGCTGCCTTTGAATCTAGAGATTCTCTGGTTCTGGGAATCTTAAAGGCCCCGCATGTGAGCGGAAGTTTGTTTGTTTGTTTTCCCCTGCAGGACATCTTTTCATTTTTTGTTAATTAGTTTTATTGAGAAAGCTCAAGTGTCTTCCAAGAGGAGAGCTTTCTGAACTGCCTCTTTTAAAAAAGAAGATTGCCCCCTTTTCCAGATGACTCTCAGGCATGCATTGTGGGGATTTCTGGTGGGGAACCTTGGCTCAGCCAGTGGGCAGCTCTTCAAGTCTAGAAGCATTCCATTCATGACAGGTCTGGCCCTCGTGGTCTTGGGGCCAGCCTGAGACATAGGTGAGCCTGCTTTCCTGCCGACATTCTGGTACCTGGCTCATCACACCAACCACATCTAGCCTCATGTTCTCATATCAAGTCTTCAGTCCTGTGAATGATCAACTAGCTACAGAGGGCCAGGGCCCAGATCATGCTCTGAGAGTGAATGAAAGTCCTAAATGAAGCCATAGAATTGATGTGCCCTCCTTTCCCTGTAATGCCTTCCTCCAAAGTGGGGGTGTCTTAGAAGGTATTAGTAATGGGAGAGTTGTTGATCAGGAGGGAGATAATTCTTTATCTTCAGAGACCTTCTATGTTTCATACATAGTAGGCCAAGTCTAAGATGATGATATCTGTCAGTTTTTAGTCCCATTTTTTTCCTTAAAAAAAATCCAATATTCAACTGTCTGTTCAATTTTTAAGCATCTATTACTATTTTTATTATTTCCTTCCAAGAAGCATCCTGGAGTCTTCATGATTAGTTTTAAATGCAATTCATCCTCCGTGAGCATTTGCATGGGAAAGGGTTTGGCCAGGTCTTGGGGCCGGGAAATGTGTGCACAGGACCTGGAAACTGTTTTGTCTTCCGAAGAATACAGAGATCCACTGGAAAGCACTTTCCACCTCTTCACCACGTACAAAGGACAGTGTGTTCAGTAAATATTTGGTAGATTGGTAATTTTGATCCCAGTTTAAAGATAGAAGAGCAATTGCTCTCATAAGCAGCATTCTTTGACAAATAGCAGCTATAAAAATGCCTACAACTTCAATATCATGTAGCATTAGAGTTTTGACATTACTTTGGATTATGGCCATGTAGGCTACTGAGGAGATGGATGCAGCAATAACAAAATATGTTTTTGAGTGATGCATCTCAACCAATTTTTTATCATATTGTACAGGTGAATATTACAAATACATGTCATTTGGTCCTGCCCCTTAGTTCCATAGATCACCTCATGACCATCAAGTTGATTGCAACTCCTAGCCACCCTCTAGGACAGGGTAGAACTGCCCCTGTGGGTTTAACTCTTTAAGGGAATAGACAGCCTCATCTTTCTCCCATGGAATGGATGGTGGTTTCAAACTTCTGACCTTGTGGTCAGCAGTCAAAAGTGTAAACCACTATTTCTGCCAGGGGCCCTGTCCCACTGATAAAGCTTTGGGGGGGGGG
>NW_022111370.1:1687674-1721954 GCF_000313985.2 Echinops telfairi | reverse complement strand
TTTGGGGGGGGGGGGATAAAAATATAACTTTCCTTTACTATTATGTCCTCTTGTGCAAGGAGCAGGGATTGCCATATTATAATAAATGTTTGCTGAGTGAATAAAAGAACAAAGTAGATGTGTGTGTGTGTGTGTGTGTGTGTTATATTCCAAGACATGGAGAAATCCAAGGAACCAGTGTATAGACACTAAAGAGGAAGGGAACCCTCCCTTCAGAGGAGATGGAGGAAGGCTGTCTCTAGAGCTGGCACTCTGAATTCAGACTTCTAGTTTCCTCAAATGTGAGAAATGAAATTTCTGTTTGTTACGGTAAAAAAAAGAAGGGAGGGGAGAATAATTTAGAATGAAATCTTATTCTTTCCATCACAACACACCTACTATTTCTTCATGGGTAGCAAAAAATTCCTCTAAGAATTTACTGGAAAATGATATCCCATTCACCCTGCAGCCTGGATCTTGGCCTTTTTGGTTCTGTTTATTAGAGAGATGGAATCACCGCCTTCAGAAGTGTTGGAGGGCATGTTCATAAACAACAGCTTCATATTTTGATATATATATATATTTTGTTTAAGAAAGGTTTCTGTGTCCTACTTTAGCAATCCATTTTACCATTTATGTCCCTACTGGCAAAGGACACCTTCTTCACCTGTTTCTAAGGGGTATTTGATGTTTGAAAAAAATATGTATATTAAGGAATGTCTGGACACATAGATTGTTAAGTAAAGCACCTTACAAGTTGGGCTGCTAACCTCAAGGTCCAAAGTACAAACCTACCAGTGGACCTACGAGAGGAAAACGAGGCTCTCTGCTCCTGGAAATACTTAGAGTCTCAGGGCCACCAATGAGCAGTTCTCCTCTGTCCTGTAGCGTCACTAGGATAGCATTGGTTATTGCTGTTAGTTCCCATAGAGTTGATTTTGGCTAACAACGGGCCCTTTATGCAGAGAACTGCTCCAATGGGTTTCCAAGGATACTACCTTCCGGAAGCAGATTCCCTGATCTTTCCTGAGTAAGGCTAAGTTTGAACTGCCAACCTTCCAGTCAGTAGTCCCATACTAAACCACTTACTTATGCCAGCCAGAGACTCCCAAAGTAAGGGATCAAACCAAAAAACAAACCTGTTGCCACAGTGGTGATTCTGAGTCATAGCAACCTGATAGCATAGGGTGGACGCTTCTATGGGTTTCTGAGATTGCGAGTCTTTACGAGAGCAGACAGCCTCATCTTTCTCCCGCAGAGTAGCCGGTGGTTTAGACCTGCTGACCTTGCCATGAACAGCCCAACAGGAAACCCACTACCCCACCAGGGCCTTTAAGTTATGGATAACATCTTTCAGAAAAGTTAAATGGAATATTTCCTCTCAGGCCACCTTTATTGTTTTGTATGTTACAAACTCAGAAACTTTAGAGCAGGGGTCCTCAAACTTTTTAAACAGGGGGCCAGTTCACTGTCCCTCAGACCCATTGGAGGGCTGGATTATAGTCTAAAAAAAAAAGCTATGAACAAATTCCTATGCACACTGCACTGATCTTATTTTGAAGTAAAAAAAACAAATGGGGCAAAAACACCTGGCAGGTCAGATAAATGTCCTTGGTGGGCCACATGTGGCCCACGGGCCGTAGTTTGAGGATGCCTGCTTTAGAGAGTATCTAAAGGACACACCAACTACGTGTGGTTCTAGACCTTTACTTGGAGAGAAAGAGAAGACGGGGTGATAGCCTGCCCAAAAGGAGAGACTTGACTGACTTAGGGTTCCATTTGGTGGCAGTTTTTCTAGTCTGATGATATTTCTGATTTTAGTCAGAAGGCTGAATTTCGTATCTAAATTGCACAACAGCTAAGAGTTTAGCTTTGTAGCAAGAAGCCTTCATGGCACAACGGGTTGGGTCAGGGCTCGGCTGCTAATCAAACAGCTCAGCCAAAGAAAGGGCTGGTGATCCAGGCCCATGAGATTCCAGAGCACTAACAGTCAAGGGAGCAGATCTACTCTCTCCCCCGCGTGCTACGAGTCAAACATTGACTTGAAGGCATCGTCACCTACAGCCCTGGCAGGTGTCTAGCTACTAACGAGTTAAGCATGAAGAACCCCAAGACTTATTTGACATGAGTTATATGCTGCCTCTCGGATATGCAGATCACACAGACCTTTCCACACTCCTCAAAGTCCAGTCGAAGCTGTGTTCCTACCATCAGGCTGTCAGCCCCAAAGGACAACAAGCATGCCAACAAACCCAACCCAACCCAAAGAAATGCTTCTTCTTCCTCCTCTTCCACGTCCCCTTCCTCTTCCTCTTCCTTTTATTCTTCTTCTTCCTCCTTCTACCTCTTCTTCTTGATCATCTTCATCATCGCACCCATGTGCTTCAGGGTATTTAGGTCAACACCAGCATATCAATCACATTTTTTTTAACCCTTCCAGAATGAAAAGTATTGATTCCCTTCAGAAGCCAGGAACTACAGAGCCTACAGATCTAAAACCAAAGCAAGTAAAACAACAGTGGAGGGGTGTAGAGGGGAAAAAAATCAAATCCAACCAAAACCGAACAAACAAACTTGCTTTGCACAGCAGGAGATGATGCTTTGGCAGCCGAGCAGGGTAAGAGCTTCAGGAGGCGCTCTTTAATGCTGCGCTTGGCGCTGCTCTGGGTGTAGAGGAACCCTAGGGAGACACACGAGATGGGGGCATCTGTTAGCACGCCTGTGGGGAGGAGCCGCGGGCATGCTGCTGCACAGAGTTGCCAAGTATCCCAGGAAGCCAGGGCGCGCAGGAGGGAAGGGGGGAGACAGCCATCCATCCGCAATTGCAGGCAAAGGGTTGGAACCCCGGAAGGAGAAACTATCTCCCCACTATATTTCTAAGTCCCCCCAAAGTCCTTTCCCGGTTCCATGGCAGAGCAAATCATAATTAGCAACAATACAAACTGAACCATGTAAGCACATCGATTGAAAAAGCAAGTAAATTTGCCTATGTTAGGAATGAACAAATGTCCCCAGAGGACTGGGCTGCCATTTCAATATGGAAACCGCTGCCAAGGAACCAGAGGGGACAATGTTTTTCTGGATCACGGTTGATGGCAGAGGAGACAGACCGCCCGCATCAATCACCCACACCGCAATCTCCTGTTAGTCCTTTTGCCTTCCCTGAAAAGTGAGAAAATAGATGTCCTTGGTATGCAGATTCATTAGCATTATGCTGACAGTCCAGAGAGGAGAGGATCCTTCTGATCCGCTCCCAAGGGCGGTAACGCGAGAGCGAGGCTGTGCTTATTTGTGGGTGTGAGCACATGGCGAACCAGGACTACACGAAGTGGTATCAGTGACTCGGGAGCGGTGGGATGGACAAGAGAGGTCTTAAGGACAAGCACTACTGGCTGATCTGGCACCCTGGAAACGGAGTGCTGGTGGCACAGTGGTTAAGTGCTCATCTACAAACCTAAAGACCAGTGGTTTGAACCCACCCGCAGTTCCACGGGAGAAAGAGGTGGCAATCTGCTTCTACTAAGATTTCCAGCCTGGGAAACTCCGTGTAGGGCCACTACAAGTTGGAATGGATGGAATAGGCACGAGTTTGGGGAATTGCCAAAGCTGCTTGAACCAGGAGGTAGATCTGTGGAGCTTAGCCCCATCTTACTCACCCGGAGCGCCCAGGCCACCCGGACATGCGTGTTAGCATGTATAGTCTCCCCAAGTCACTTTAGAAGGTGTGGAATACAAAGCAAAGGCAAAAGAATCCATTTACATCAAGGTTGTTCTTGTTGACAGGTGCCTTCAAGTCCAGTTTCCCCCACAGCAACTCCTGTGCCCTCCCATGCCCCCCACACGCGTAGGACATGCTTGGCCTTTAGGATTCACAGGGTTTCTATGACTGGATTTCTGAAGTAGATATATAGGTCCTCCCCCCCAGTCAATCTTAGTCTGGAAACGCCACTGAAATCCGTTCAGCATCAGAGTCGTAGTCAGGCCTCAAGTGGTGCCGACACATGATATTTGGATGGAAATATCCAAATATCCCACATGGCAATGAGACCATCATTCAACCATCACTGCCCTCCGGTCAGGGTTAGTCCATCTGTGTAATGTGATGGTGGCACACCAGACACGTGTTCTTTTTCTACTTCTGCTGGAAATACAGAATGTGCTGACAAAAGACAACTGATTGAGTTTCCTGTGGAGCTTGTCAACAACCACCTCCAGGGTGCACTGCCAAAGACAAGCCTGCACCACACAACGTGGTAGGTTTCCCTTGTGGGCCCAGAGAAGGAACTAGTAAGCATGCAAATAGAGTCAAAACGTTCCCTCAATTCCAGTCCTCACAAATTTCGAGTCCTTGGAGACAGACCATCCTTCCTTCCAAGGACAGCAAGTCCTTTCAGGATGACGCCTTCCCTTTCTTCTCACATCATGTCTCACCACCCAACTGGTGCCTCTCCCTCAGGTGACACGTTTTTAGAACTCACAAAACTGCTCTGGCCTTACTGAAACTCACAAAGCCAGCCCCTCCTCCAGTCTTGGCTCTCAAAAAAAAGATGTGCTTTGTAGAACCTCACTTGATTACATGCCTATGTGCATATCATCCTGAGCCCTTTCCCCAGGGTCCCCTCCTGCTCTATCCTGTCTCAAAGGAAGGACCCAACTCTCTGCCCTCAGCTACAGTTCTCCATACCCCCACCTTGTCTGGGCATATTCCTGGCTCTTCTTTTCAACTACGTAAAATTATTGTATTTATCCATTTATTTGTCTGTGATCCACCTTTTAACTCTAATATAAACGTAATGAGGATATTGTGTATCCATTTGGTATCTCAAGTGCTGGTTGAGGTTCTAGTACCCCCCAAAGCAGATTAAGATATGTTTTAAAAATAAGTGAATATAATCAATTAAGATACCTAAAGAAAGGAGATTTGGCTTCACTTCTCAGATTAGTCTCCCAGTACTGTTCCATTGGCTCCCACTCACCGATGTTCTCGCGCATAGCTGACAGAGAAGCTGCTAAGCCTTACTCCATCCCTGTCATCAATTGTAGAGTGATAGTGTGTTTTTTAACTGCTTCTCAGAAGTAAATTCAGCAGGTTTTTCTTCTTAGTCTGTCTGAGTCTGGAAGCTCTGCTGAAATCTGTTCATAGCAACACACAAGTCTCCATGTACAGATGACTGTACGTGTGGTGCATTGGCCAGGAAATAAACCCAGATCTCCCACATGGAAGACAGGGCCTACCAGTGAATCACCGTTGATCTCATAGCACCCAAGATAAGTCCTCCAGTATTCTATGTGTATATATATGTTGTTTGCATAAAACAAATCCTTTAATTTTCTTCTCCCATCTACATTTTTAGAAGAACCCATACCTTTTGGATTGTGGTATTGGGGGAAAATTCCCCAGCACCACAGACTGTTACAGAAACAAATGGACCTGTCTTGGAAGAAACATAACCAGACTGCTGCTTGGCAGGGAGGTGGCAAGACTTAGGCTCCCATACTTTGGACATGCTATCAGGAGAGAACAGTCCATGTAGGACATCACGCTTGGTGAAACAGAGGGGCAGCAAAAGAGATGAAGACCCTGAAGGAGATGGATTACACAGTGGCTGCAACAATGGGCTCCAACATCACAATGGTTGTGATGACGGCGCAGGATCACAGGCCCGGGCAGTGTTTGGGGGAGCTAAGGCTCAGAACTGATTTGATGGTGCCGAACACCAGCAGTTCGAAACCACCAGGCACTCTGTGGGAGAAAGAGGAGGTTTTCTACTCCAGAAAAGAGTTACAGTTTCAGAAACCCTCCGGGGCAGTTGTCAGTCCTACAGGATGGCTCTGAGTTGGCCTCCACTGGATGGCAGCGAGTTATATTAGTAACCAGCAACAATGCACATTTATGTACCACGTCCTTAGTAAACTTCCCAGGGATGTTAAGATTTTGTGTTAAGCCCCTAAGGAGTGCATCTTGTTCTTCCAGGGGGTGTCATTTCAAACCACACTCTGTGTACATGCTACTCGCTCCATTTGCAGTGCCCCCATCAACTAGGAACTTCAACACCCTCGCGTAGCCTTAAATCTCAGGGCACTTCTTTGCCTGCCCCAGCTTGGTAGCCTCCCAAGTCTCTGCTCCCTTTTGCAGGGAGGCTCTGTCTTCAGTTTTCCCCTATAACAGTGGCCTCATGCAATATTTGGCCTTTAGTGATGGACAGGTATTCAGTTAAATGACAAGGGAATAGTAATCCACAGAAAGAGAAATCAAAGGGGCATGGGTGCGGCAGAGATAGGATTAGCGATGGGGAGTTTGATAAGGACTTTCAACTGTGGAAAACAACAGTGAGGATCTAATTTTAAACTCCCCAACTAATTCTCATTTAAAACTTATTTTAAAACAAGTGTTTTATTTTAAAAATACACTGAGCCCCTTTGCAATTTCCTCTGGTAAACGATTTCTATCCTCCCTCCCACCTGCCTGCTTTTGGTCTGCTCAAACTTCCCTCCCTTTCTGGGTGTCCCATTTGGATGTTCTCAGCATCTACCAAGCACTACTGGGACTTGAGACCTTCCTCGGGCAGGGACTTAGAAAAGAAAAGTTCCCCCCAGCCATCTGCAAGGGAGAGACTTTCAGTGTGCCCCGATCTTCCTCCTTTCATTTCACCTGGGATTTCTCTGTGGCTAGCCAGACTCCCCAGTTCTCCCTGAATCTAGTAAATGGCCATCCCTTCAAAGAAACCATTTTGTTTTCTCCCTTCTATTTAAGTTCTGTTTCTCTGCCAAGTCTACTGTCTCGAGGAGAGTGTTTCACATCCTCCGGCCGGAGCGTGGCCGAGGGAGCGTGGTGCTTTTCCAAGACACTTCAGCTTTCGTGTTGAATCCACTCCACCTCAGTTTCGTGGCTCCTCATGGTCTCTGCCCTCCAGCACCTTGGTGAACTACTTTCAGGAGGGCACGGCATGCAGGCTGCGCTTTGTAATCAGGAGCAAAATCTCAGAGGTTTGATCCCCCGTTCATTGTTGTTACAAGCCGAGCTGCCTGGCACAAAGCATTAGAATTCTTTGGACTTTTGTCTTCTCGTTACAAAGCCAAGTGATTTATACTAAAGAATTTTGTTGCCAACTAGAATTTAAAGGTCTCTTTTATATGTATGTTTATTTCATGATTAGATATGGTTACTATCTTTCTCCTTTGGTATTTCTTCTTTAATGAAACCCTAAGTTTCTGGAAGGCTCTTAAGATATGAATGCCACTGAATTGTGTGCATGCCCTACTCTCCCTTTTTCTCTGCTTCTAGAGCATTCTCTTCTTCACAGCTCGCCATTGACTATTTAAGCAATGGAGGTTTAAATTCAAAGCCAGCCATCTGCACAAGAGAGCCTTCAGGTTTACTGCTTGTCCAACCCCTTCCATCTCAGATTGGATTTCTCTCTGGCTAGCCAGACTCTCCAGTCAGCTACCAGTGGCCTGTACTCTCTGCTGTTGCTACTGTCGTTAGGTGCCTATGAGTTGGTTCCAATTCATAGCTAACCTCTGGACCACAGAACACAGTACCACCCTGCCCTGCGCCGTCTTCACAATTGTTACGTTTGAGCCTTCTATATGCCTCAGAGGTTCTACTGATCCCTACCAGACCGATACGTTTAGACTTTTTTTTTTTTGGTTTTGCTTGCTTTTTTATTAAATCATTTTATTGGGGACTCGTACAACTCTTGTCACAATCCATACATGCATCCATTGTGTCAATCACATTTGTACATTTGTTGCCATCATCAAGCTCAGAATATTTGCTTTCTATTTGAGCCCTTCATATCAGCAACTTGTTTTTCCCCTCACTCCCTGCTCCCCACTCCCTCATGAACCCTTGATAATTTATAAATTATTATTATTTGTCATATTCTACACTGTCCAATGTCTCCCTTTACCCACTTTTCTGTTGTCCATCCCCAGGGAGGAGGCTATATGTAGACTTTTTAAAAGATTTAAAATTTTGTTTTAGCACCTCACCTGCACTCACCCCACCCACGGTCTCCCCCATTTCCCTTTTTGTCTAGGATCTTCTATTGTGTCCCTAATCAGAATGGTTAGTAGTTGGGCCTTAACGCCATCTAGTTCTGCTGGTCTAAGGGGCATAGTGGCTGGATTTCAGGTGATCCGTTAATCCTTTGGATTCATTGTTTCATGTACCCTTTGATTTTCCTCACTCATTCTCTACAGAGAAGGAGAGACCAATGGTTGCTCATTAGAGGGCTGCTTGAAGTTTTTAAGACCCCAGCGATTATTCACCAAAGTAGGATGTAGACTATGTGATGCCAATTGACCTGCCCACTACCGTTGAGCCAATTCTCACTCAGAGGGACCCTATAGGACAGATTAGAACTGCCCCTTTGTGTTTTAGAGACTGTAAATCTTTATGGGAGCTGACCATTTCATTTTTCCTTTATAACCATGGAATCCTTAAGACTGTGGTCCCAAGATCTAACTTGTTGTGACACATCTCCTCAAGGTGTTTGGTTTGTGCTAAGAGCTTTGCAGCCTGTGTGCTATATAATATCCTTAAATGTATTTGCAACACACACAAATACAAATAAAGACAATCCTTAGGCAGGCCTATGTATACTAGTGGAGGTACTCCCATGTGCATGTTCATGTATGCATCGGTTTGTAGCTGTTGTTTGCCGCTATGATGATGGCAGGATTATGGATGTAACAGTGCTTTCCTTTGTCACGGGTCAGGTTGTGCTGCCTTCCTCCGTATGGTAAGTTGCCCTTCCCTTCACTCAAGTCTACACTTAGTGCTTTTTTCCTTTCTCCCTTTTCGGCCCCTGAAAACTAAAACAAAAACAAATTCACTGCCATCACAGTGATGCTGACTCACAGTGACCCCGTGGGACTGAGTAGAACTGCCCCTGTGGGCTTCTGAACTTGCAAATCTTATAGGAGAAGAAAACCTCATTTTTTTCTCATCAAGACAGAGGGGTTAGGATTTATAACCTCTGTTTATGAGGGGGGAGACATTCAATCCATAACAATATACACATGCCAGGTTACAGTGGTAAAAGATGGGCTGTAAATTACAAATTTAACACGCATTGATGATGACAAGAGGAGTAGTAATTTCCCCATAATGAGAATTATGCCTATCTTTTTTTATTCCCTCCAGTATATCTGATAGCCCAAACTAATCTTTCTGGTGTCTTTCTTAGGAATAAAGGCTCCTACTCCATAATTCAAAAGATTTTCACTTCTGTCTTCTGTTTTTGCATTATGGAAAATGTTTTCCTTTCTTAGATCTCAAGCCAGTGGCTGCCTGGTGGAGGGAAGTGGTTAATAATGATGTCACAGACATAGTGTCTTCCTGTGGGCCAATAACGATGACAAAGAGCACTAGGGGTTTTGGAGACATTGTGATCCCACCGGGTCCCCGTTTGAAACAGTGAGTAGCTCATTCATAGGTGTGATTTGGATTAAAGAGCTAGAAAAAAAAAATTTATTTCATGGAGCATGTGAGTTTATCCACCAGTAGGACTAATTTTAAAACAGGGATATGGCACATATCTACCATGAGCTAACAGTTTACTGTCCTGCGATAGTCATTAGATTGCTAAAATGTTGGGTGCTCTGCCAGCGGTGCTTCAAATGCCATCAGCATCATCCATAGGATTGAGTGCAGTGGACTCTACAGACTGAAACAGACTAGAAGATCACTAACCCATGACCCCCATTGAATCCTACTCATATTGGCTTCATAGGATAGAGGATAACTCTTCCCTATGGTTTCTGAAGGTGTAAATCTTTACAGAAGCAGACTGCTTCACCTGTGTCCCATCGAGAGCCTGATAGGTTTGAATCACTGAACCTTCCGTTTGCAGATCAATGCTTATCCCACAGCTTCACCACCCGGAGGTTATCAACATAACCTGGTCTGATAGAAGTGAATCCTGAGGTTGGAAGGTAACAATAGACTCAAGCAAATGGATGATCAAGAGGATGGCCAGGGGACTGGACAGGTTTTCTGTCTGTTGGAAACAGGGTTGCCAGAACTCAGAAGGCTCCATAGAGGTAAGGATGGTAATAACATACTGTGGGCAGGTTATTAGGAGAGACCAATCCCTGCAGAAGGACATCATGCTTGGTAATGTAGAAGGACAGAGACAAAGAGGAAGGCCATTGATAAGGTGGATTGACAGTGACCGCGACAATGGGCTAAAACATAGGAACAATTGTGAGTTTGGGTCTGTTGTACACAGGGTTGCTATGAATTGGAGCTCCCGCAATGTCCTTTAACAACAGCAGAGACGGTTCAGAGCCAACAGGAACTAACAATAATATCAACAAAACAAACCATAAAACTGCACACATACACACAGAATGGGTTTGTTGTTGCTTATTTTTTGGTATTTTGAAATTTATCCTTAATAAAATGGATGGAGCATTTTGGGTTCATACACTGGTGATATTTCTTGCAGAAAATTTCTGCCCACCATACCAGCTGTTATTGAATGTTGCCATCTGTCCCAAATGGATCGTCTCTCAGAAAGGTCAGGCAGTGCTGATAATTAGAAATGAAGGGGAAATGCCTACAGTGAATTTTGTAATAATATGAATTTTGGAAAGAGAAAACTGACTTCTGAATTGACTTGATTTGTTTTACCCTAAAACACAGCCACGTTTATAGTTAACCCTGAAGGAAGCAGCCATAGATGCTTGAGTTTGCTGGATAAAATCTACAGAATGTATATATAAACAGTATAAATTTGACTCTGTTCAGTGCTGTCTCTTGAAGATACCCATTTCTCATAACACGAACACTCGTCTGAACACCAGCCTCTAGGTCGGTCTCTCTAAGTCCTTCTCTGGTATTCCAACCTCTGTCTCTCATGCTTTTAGTATTGCCGGGTCATTTCCCTCTCTGGCTCTATGGCTCTGTCTCTTCACTGTTTCCGAGCCATTGTCTTTGTCTGTAGCTCCCCATGGCTCTCGCTGTCTTCTTGTACTTCAGTGTCTCTGTATGCATCTCTCTCTCTCCCTTTCTCTGTCTCTTATCTGTTCACTGTGTCTCTTTCTGCTACTCTCTGCCTCTGGCTTGCTCTCTTTCAATCAAAGCAGGATCTTCTTTCTCTTCAATGTATGCATCTAATGAACAGTCGGATAGATTTCTAGACACCCGAGTAAGGAAGAGCCCTCTACATGTTACCCTTTCTGAAAATGGCAGAACGCCTCAGAGGAGAGGGTCAAGAGTCTAGAGCACAGAACTATGTTCCACGTGGACCGTCTCCACTGAATTTCAAAATGGCTGTATTTTTAATAAGCTACACAGAAGGAGCCTAGCACTCACCTGATTGAACGGATAACATTCTAGATTTGAACTACTGCTACACTAGAATGAGAGTTTGGGGAACACTTGGAAGAGGTCATCAAATGTTAGAAGTGAGGAATATAAATAATTTGCAGCCATAAGGAAAGAATTACTTCATGATGAATTAAAACTAGCCCTTGCCCCTAACATATCCCAACACAAAGCTAATTCCTCTCAGTTTTCCAATGAGTTCTGGTGGTACAATGGATTTAAGCATCCGGCTGCTAACTGTGAGATTAGTGGTTAAAAATCAGCAGCAGCTCCCATGCGAGAAAGATGAGACTGTGCCCCCCAAATTTAGTCTCAGAAACCTTTTGAGCGTCACTATGAGGTGTTGGAATCAACTTGATGGCAAAATCGACACCCACAGACTTTGAAGATGAAATGGGTATTTTAACCTTTCCCTGACCCTCAATCTGAATAAGACTACTTCATCTTTCAAAACACACTGGGGCTGGGAGACTCTCCATGTAGACAATGGCTCTATGGATCTGTCTCTGCCTTCTGAGTCATCAAAGTTGGTGAGTTATGCACTTCAGTTCCTCTGGGACCCAGCAATACTGAACTAAAAGGAAACCCTCTGTCATTGAGTCAAGCCTGGTTCACAGTGACCCTGTTGGGTTTACCACAGCAAAGTGACAGCAAGGGAGAGAGATATGTGCGTGATGAGAACAGAGAGACCAGGCTGCTGTGTGTGGTAAAATTCCATAGGGCTTCATAGTCCATTATCATAATTCAGTTTTATATGCAGGGTGAAATAAGGATAAAACTGAGGATTTTGAGCACAAACATAATGCAATTTAGTTTACAGTTTACCCTATGAATATTTAATAGGCAATGGCAAAAATACTGGTCATCGTCCTTTCATGATGCTAACAGTCAAATGAGAATGCTAAGTATATATTTTAAAAAGAAGTAAACAATGGAAGTGGAAAATCATCTAGATTTTACCTTGAATATGATCTTTTGCTAAAGACAGGTGCCAATAAATTATGCTCCAAGTGGAATTCTACAACAATGACAAGGAGAACCTACTATGTGCCAGACAACCTATGCCATCTACCCTGCACCAGAGCACAAGGTGGCAAATGGTCTCATGAGAGCCACGTAAGAAATTCAGAATCAGAAGAATGCATGCGGCTTGAAGTGACAGTACCCGAACCTGAGCACGTGTCCAGCTGTCACACTCTTAGGTCTCACGGTCTGCCTTCCAAATGCATCTCCATCCAATAATTAGACAAGGCCTTTTTCTGGATGGGTCTAATTGTTGAGCTCTTCAGACAGCTTCACTTTGCGGGTTGGTTTTTATTTCTATCCTCACTCCTCAGCTGTATTTCCTAACTCATCCTACCTTCAAGAGAGTTCCTCATAAGAGATTTTCCATTTTCAATAGGATATCCATCAAATTCCTGGTGCTATTAAAAAATAATGATGCAGTTGACGAAAGAGCTGCCCTTGGAGAGCCAATTTCTTCATCTGAAAAATGGGGGTAATAATACCTGACACTTACTAATCTCAGGGAAGTTAGGAGATTAATGAAGTAATTGTTTCTGCAAAATGGTTGAAATGTTGGAAGAATAACACATAATCCATTATAACTTCCAGTGAGAGACTCTAGTTTCTTTTCTCCAGTTCTTTCTGGTAGCTGTGGTCAATCTTCTTCTTTTTCTGTGCATTTGTTCACTTTAATTAAGTTAATTTATTAATATATTTTTTAATATTATTGTAGACAAGATGCTGGGCTAGGTATTTCAGATGAAAATCAAATCATTTACTTAATGAAGCTCTAGAATTGATAACTTTGTGGATATCAATTATGGTCCTGCCTACTCATTATAATCACCAGGCTTTAAATGCATACATACATACATACATACATACATACATACATACATACATACATACATACTGGCAACTAATTACAACAGTCCAATAGAATCAGAAGATTCACATATGATGCCAAACTTGAGAACTATGGTTTTGCTCTGATTCAGTCCAATGCCAGATTGAATATCTTAAGGACTGTAGTCATGTAATTTCATATTGGCATCTCATGGTATAGATGTGGATCTTCTTAGCTCACAAAGATGATTTTTAAAACCTGCATAGCAATAGGTAGATGGATTTGAGATGAAATATGCAATGTTTAGTTTGCCAGTCTCCTCTATGTTCTAGTACCTGTCTCTTTCCATCAATTAGTTGCTGTTTAAGTTGGCCCACTTTGCTCATTTACCTGCCTGTCTGACTCGATAGGTGTTTAACATTTTGGTTCTCCTCTAGATTTTTCTGTATGGATAGACATGGTGTTGTGTATAGGATGTTTTACTAATAGTACTGGTACTATTTTCAAATTGTTACCCAGCACATTAATCCCTCCCAAATTCATGCACTTCACACTACAGTTGAGTGGATTTCTATTTGTGTGTAATTGGCATGGTCTATATTATGCTCACTGTTGCTAGTTATCCTTGAGTTAGCTCAAACTTTTGGTGGTAGCTTGTATATAACAGAACTAAATGTGACCCAACAGGTGCCGTCTTCATGGTTATTGTTACATTTGAACCGTTGTTATATTATGACTAAGGCATCAATTCATCTGCTTCATAAACAGGATGGTGTGTCCAACATAAGCCCTCATAGGGGATAGCAAATTAATCTACTGAGGGTGAGCATTCGCAGGGAGCCACAATGCCATAATGGTTACACGTTGAGCTCTAATTACCAGGCAATCAATTTGAAACCACCAGCCACTCCCGGGAGATAGATGAGGCTACCGAGTCCCATAAAGAGTTTCAGTCTCAGAAATGCATAAGAGGAGTTCTGCTCTGCCCTGTGGGGTGACTATGAGTCTGAATTGACTGGATGGCAGTGAGTTTGGTTTACTGGTACTAGGAATGGTGTCTTCTAGTTTTATATCATATTAATTAATTGAGCAGATATTTATGAAAGGTCAGATGAATTCCCATATCACTCCAAGTTCTATAGAGTGTCCTACAAAGTGTACAATCTCCCCAGATTGTCTCATCTGAATGTCTCTGAATGCATCTCCTATTTCACTCTCCTCGCTCTGCCCTTTGCCATGCGCTGGTTCCTCTGCACAACATGTCCTTGTTTTCATATCTTCAAGGTCGTGCTTCCACCTTATTCTGGTATTCACTCTAATGTTACCCTCTCAGGGAGTCATTCCATGACGGCCCTCTTTAAAACTCTATTATCACATGGGCACCCCCTATTTACCTTCTTTGCTTTCTTTTACTTCATAGTCTAGGTAACTATACAATTGTTTGTTCTCCAAACTAGATCACCATTGACAATGAATGGGAATACTATTCATAAAGACATAAGGTTTAAAAAAAAAAGACATAAGGACAACTGGCATAATTTGGGATTTCCAGGCTTGCTAAGGCATTTTCTCACCAATCAATAAGACCTGCCCCTAGGGACATATGATGCATTTAGTCACTTGTATGTTTACTGCCTGATTAGCCACACAGAGGGCAAATGCCTTGAGGGAAAAAATATATACATATATATATATTATTTTTTAAACAATATTAGCTCCAGTATCTAAATATTTGGAACATAGTTGATAGATAACTACAGACTGGAGTTGAGTTAGACTCATGACAACTTTATATGTGTAAATAACGGAAATAAAAAATGCCTGCTCCTGTACCATTCTCACTATCACCAGTTTACCATGTAAGATTCCAATGTAGCAACTACTGCACCAGTCTACCTCACCAAGAGGATGAGTTGTAGTTGATATCAGGGATCACAGAGACATATAACATTTTTGAAAAGTGGATCATTTGGGACACATTTAATCTCCAGTTTCTTGGGAGTTGTCTTGTATTCATTTTTCTCAAAGAATTTATTTCTACAGAATCTCTAAAGCACATGAGTCAGACAATTGTTCGGTATTCTGCATAAGCTTTCTGATAGCTGATTTTTATAAGTAGATCACGAGGACTTCCTTCCTAGCCAGTCTTAGCCTGAAACTCCTCTGAAACTTGACAACCATGGTTGATGATTCTGGTATTAGACCTACCAGCGGCGTGGCTTATCACATCAATAGGTAAGCGACCACAGAAGGGCTAACTGACACACAGCAGGTGGTGTTTTTGTTGGTCACCATGTCCATGGAGTCTGTTCCAACTCATAGAGACACTATGCACAATAGAACGAAACACCTCCGAGTCTTGCACCATCCTCGCAATTGTTTGAGCCCCTGGTTGAAGCCACTGCGTTAATTCATCTCATCAAGGACCTTCCCCCCCTTTTTTTTTGCTCCCTCTCCACTTTTCTAAGCATGATGTCCTTCTCCAGGGATTGGTCTTTCTTGATAACATGCCCAAAGAACTTGGGACTAGATCTCCCCATCTTTGTCTCTAAGGAGCACTCTGAATGTCCTTCTTCCAAGACAGATCTATGTGGTCTTTTGGCAGTCCATGGTACTTTCAACAGTTTACCCAAACACCATTGTTCAATGACCTTGGTTTTTCTATATCTTCCTTACTCAATGTCCAACTTTCACATGCATTTTGAGGCAATGGGAAGTATCATAGCTAGGGTCAGTCACCCCTTAGTCCTCAAAGTAACATCCTTGCTTTTCCACACTTTAAAGGGGTCTTGTGAAGTAGATCTGCCCAATGCAATATGTCGTTGGACCCTTTGCTGCTTACACAAGCTAGCTTTTGGATCCAAGAAAGACAAAATCATACACAACTTCAATCTTTTCTCCATTTATTGTGGTGTTAACTTTTGGTCCAATTGTAAGGATCTTGTTTTTTTGTTTTGTTTTGTTTTTACATTGAGCTGAAGACTACAATTCTTGATCTTCCTCAGAAAGTACTTCAAGTCCTCCTCATTTTCAGCAATATGCTCATATCATCTGCATAGTACAGGTTGTTAATAGGATTTCCTCCAATCCTAATGTCACATTCTCATTCATATAATCCAGCTCTGTGATGATTTGCTCAGGATACGGGTTGAACAAATATGGTGAAAGGATTAAAAAAATCTGACATAAACCTTTCCTGGTTTTAAACCATGTGGTATCCCATGTTCCATTGTACAACTGCCTCTTGATCTGTGTCCAAGTTCTGCATAAGCACAATTAAGTGTTCTAGAACATCCATTCTTCTTGAGGTGGTGTTATAATCCATAAAGTCAAATGCAAAGGCTTGGGTTAGTCTTGTATTAACTTATGAATGGCAAGGCATTCAACTGTGTGGATCACAACATAGTGGATTCGTGACAAAAATATGCTTAATAAGTGAAGTTAACCTGTGGAGATGAGTTGATACTCACTGTTCTTCATAGGACTATCAATTGTTTTGGACTGACAGAGGTCTAGTCATTTCCATGTATCATTGTCCAGTCTTGCTACAACCTTGCAAGATGGGTATCACCCTGTTTGATGCTCTTGTTGTGGGCAGGTGCCAGCAAGTGGATTACAACCCTTTGCTAGCCCATCTGACAAAGTCAAATTGCCCCATATTGTTTTCTTGATTGCAATTTTAAGGAAG
This sequence comes from Echinops telfairi, assembly GCF_000313985.2. NCBI lineage: Eukaryota > Metazoa > Chordata > Mammalia > Afrosoricida > Tenrecidae > Echinops > Echinops telfairi. The sequence goes on along the minus strand of NW_022111370.1, from coordinate 1,705,097 downwards.
CAGTTCACCAGCTTGTTTTCTCTCATGAAATCATTGAATGGGTTCAAACCATCAACCTTTCAGTTGGCAGCTAAGGGCTTAGTTGATTTGCAATCATAGTTCCTACTTGAGGAAGACACTCAAGGAGATAGATTGGCACAGTGGCTGCAACAATGAGTTCGAGCATGGGAACAATTGTGCGGATGGCGCAGGGCTGGGCAGCATCTTGTTCTGTGGTGCATAGGGTCACCAGGGCTTGCAGCCAACTGGATGACACTTACCAACAACAGCAGCAACAACTTCTAGACTGATGAAATCTGGGTGCCACAGAAGTCTTTCTAACTTGTCTCAAGGGCATCAGCCAGTAGCTAAGGATTCAAAATCAGATCTGCATCGTTTAACACCAAAAAACCCCCCAACAAAACGTTTGCATAATCAGAATATTTAAAAATGAACAGAGATGAAAGTTTCTAATTCACCCAATCCATTGGAATGACCACTATTCATTAGTGACAATACCATTAATTTCTACATACTGAGGTACTATAGCTGCCATATTACCAATTTGGACTCAGAATAAGTTATATTTCATTGAACAGGTTTGGTGGAAAAATACATTCTTCTAAATTTTCTATCGGTACTTCAGAAAAACCAAGGACTACAAATCAATGTCCTTAGACAGATATGAGGAGCTCTTGGATGCTAATCTGATTTTCCATAATGAATGCTGCGGGCTGACACACAATGTAAAATGCTGTCCTTGAAAACCAGCCCCTCCTTCCGAGGCTCATCATTTTTATTTATTAGAAACAGTGCCAGGAGAGTCCAGTGTTAAAATTGATCACGTTGGCTGAGAGTTTATGTTCTAATGGGGAAAAAATTTGTGACAAGTTAATAGATGTCTGATTCCTTCCTAAGAGTTACTACCATGGCTGCTTTCAAGTATTGCCTCAACAAAACTCTGAGTTATATAAAATGAGACCACATCTAGAATGTCGATTTGATATAGCACCCTATAAATAACAAATAAAATCCCACTTTATGTGAAAATTTTAAAAGGATGCATTTTGGGTTTAATTTGTTAGTGATTTCACAATTTTAAAACTTATTGGCCAGGAAGAGCTTTTTAGAATATGAAGGAGCTACAAAAATGTTCATGGAAACATTACATTACGATATAATGTAATTCCACTTTTCCATGAACTTCTGGAAGCCTTCTTGTATAGAACAATGCCCCTTAAAATTGGTAAACAGAAACTCAAGCCATTCTTATTAACCTTGTGGAAAAAACCCATTAAGACCTGAAATTACTTGCGGTCAGCAAGAGCATGCTGTTTAAATAAAGCACAGCCCTGGCATAATTCACTCTGACCAGGCTTCACCCTAAACAGTGTGGAACTCAATTTTTAATCCTGAAAATTCCTAGCAGCACTTAATTTAATTCTGACAATATTCATTGATGCCTAAAACACATTAAATGTGAATCATTGTTTCCTATTCCCAGGAATCTTTGGGTCGTATGGGGAGTGAAAGTACATTTTTGAGTCAAAAGTAAAATAATCAATTGTCCCCAGAGATGGACGTTGTACCTAGCTGCACCACTCAGAATGTGTTACAGTGTGCTGGAAAGATCAAGTTCTTTTGCTCTCAGAGACATATGAAATGGAAAGCAGGTTACTTGGGAAGATAAATCTACCATGTTTTAGTTATCTATTGAAATTAAAGATTAGAAAAGGCAACATAAGTACCATTTAACATAATTTTAAAAATAATCCTATGATACAAGCATTTGTCATGGAGGAACTGGGCCCAGGATCATTGTCACTTGGCCCGAAGCAGAAGGCTTGAGAGAATTGAAATGTGTGTCTGAATCGGTTTGTCTGCGACTAAGGGCCTGCCCCGCACTATTTATGCTTTACCCAGAAGCTTGCACAATGCTGTTCTGTATATATTTTAAATGAATGAATCAATGTTATTTGGATTTCAAAGAAGAAAAATACTTTTGTTGAAGAATAAACCATGAGATTCTCCAGGTTTCCAAAAAGAACTGGCATTTCTTAGGGTCCATTTGAGAAGAAGGCCCTGACAAACCTGTTTCATAAGGGTGTGCAGAAACCTAGACCTTACCAATTTGCAGGGTTAGGTCATGCTTCCAATATGTGTTCTTGTTTTTGTTGTCAGATGCCATCGAGTTGGTTCCGACCTACATCCACCCTGTTGTACAACAGAAGGAAACACTGCCTGGTTCTTCAACAGCATCACACTTTTTTGGTGCTTGAAAAAGCCACAGTGTCAATTCATCTCCGTAAGTGCCTCCCTCTTCTTTGCTGCTCCTCTACGTTTTCCAACCTGATGTCCTTCTCCAGGGACTGGTCTCTCCTGATTTGTCCAAAGTCTGTAAGATGAAGTCTCACCATTCTTGAAATGCCTCGAAGGAGCACCTTGGCCATACTTCTTCCAAGACGGATGGGTTTTTCCTTTTCACAGCCCATGGTGCTCATGAGAGTGTGATAAGGCATTTTTATATAGAGAAAGCAGTATTGTGCTCTCAGGGGAAATTTTCAGAATAAGCTCTTGAAAATGGGTCCCTGGGTAAGTATCCTGTCTTATGGTCCAGATAAATAAACCACAGGCTGCCATATAATCTCAGGAGTATACATGCATATGACAGAGCAGGATCATTTACTGAATACATTTAAAATATAAATATACAGTCAAGATAGATTTGAGGTTGATATAGACTTTAAGTTTGAGTTTCACATTAATGAAAACAGTAACCAGTTTTTTGAGTATACTATCCATCGGATCTTCACAGTAGTCCTCTGAGGTAGCAGGCTTGGTATTACAGATGGTGCTTTACCATTAAGACCACTTTGTTGTTCTTGTTGGTTGGCTATTCTGGCTCATGGAGACTCTCTATGTTCACAGGAGGACCTCAGACTTTTCATGACTGAGACTTTTGGAAGTATATCTCCAGGCCCTTTCTCTGAGATGTCTCTCTGTTAGTTTGTGCCGTTTGGTTAGTGGGATGGTAATTAACCATCAGAGCCAGCCAGGGACTGCATGAAGATTTAATATCTTAGAGCATTCTTAATTGCTGTCCAGTTGTCCAGTTGTGGTAGTCTGGGTAGACTAGCCAAACAAATTCATCGACACTCTCCTATGTATAGGAAAGAACTTTATATACAAGAAGAGTTGAATATTGAGAAAACCTCCCAGCCCAGTCCAGACCAAGTCCGTTAAGTCTGATATTAGCCCATATGTCTGATACCAATGTATAAAGTCCTCTTCAGAGTCATGAAACACAAGCAATGGTGCTGAATGCAGGAAGATCACAGGCCAGTGGGTACAAAGTCTTGAGGCAATACAAGCATCTCAGCACTGGCAGGGGTCTCCACATGACTCCTCCAGTTCCTAAGGAATGGGGTCTATCAGCATAGTGGCATGCGTCTTGTCCACAGAAAATCTCTCTGGGAGTGAGGAGAGAGAGGACATGTCTCCTTCCTTTAAAAAGGAAATACAGGAATCCCCAGAGTTCTTAGGAGAAGGCCATACCCACACAGAAACCTCATTAGCTATGACCTGATTGACAGACTAGACTCTACCCCTTCACTCTTAATCCTCTCAAGTCCCAAATTGACACCAGATTATGTAACTACCACCCCACCTGAGACTTTTCCAGGTTCTTTCACACTGGGTTACTCTTTCCTTTATGTTCCCTGGACCTGCAGCATCAGCAGCATTGGGAACTTGTTAGCCTTGCTGAATGAGTCTTTGGAATCATCCCAGAGCTACTAGATGAGAATTTACACCTTAATAAGATGCTCAGGTGATTTGTAGGAACATTAAATTGTGGAAAGCATTATATCCACCATATCTATCAGTCAGTCATCTGGATGCCTCTGCATAAGTTGTTACCAACAAAGGCTAAGCAGAGGGCACTGTCATAAGAATAGGCTGTAAATTTATGAATCTCTTCTAAATATAATGAAACTAAAATATAAATGAAACCTCTCGCGAAAGGTAGGTTGCTGGTTTGAGCCCCCCAGTAACTTAGTAGGAGAACTATGTGGCAGTCTTGTTGTGAAAAGGATATTGCTTGTTGTCAGGTACCATTGAGTTCCTAGCAAGCCCAGGGAACAGAGTAGAAGTACTCCTTGAGTTTTCTAGACTGAAGTCCTTATGGAAGCAGTTTGCCATACTTTGTCTCACGAAGCTACTATGTGGGTGTGGATTGATTACATGAAGTTACCAGCTTAGCACCTCAACATTGCATGACCTCAGCTTCTGGAACAAGGAGTAATGCTTGTAAGTTTCAACAGAATATGCTGCTAAGAATTCACTCCAGTTGTTTACCTTAATAGGAAAAAAGTAATAAAAACTTTAAAAGAGGTTCTCTTGGCTTTTCAGTAAGGGAGTCCTTTGAATTCCATCACACAGACTCTGACCTATGGGATTCTGAGTTTCCAGGGAATTATCCCAAAGGGAATTCCTGACATAATTTACAGATTTTTCATCTTTATGAGTACATATTTCTATCCATATTGTTTGCGAAAGGTCACAATTCTTAGGAAGTGGATTGGCTTGAACTCTACCTCATTAGTACCTGCAACCTTTCCCCTCTTGTTGTTAGGTGCCAAGTCAGTTATGACTGATAGTAACCCTGTTTACAATGGAATGAAACACTGGCCAATCCTGCACCATCTGCATGACTGTTCTTATGTTTCAGTCCATTGCTGCAACCACTGTGTTAATCCATCTTGTTGAAGGTCTTCCTTACGTTCACCGGCCCTTCTTTAAGGACTGGTCCTATCTGATAATGTGTCTGAATTATGTGAGTCAAAATCTCATCATCCCTACTTCTAAGAGGCATTCTGGCCAACACCAAGGAATAGGCCATTGTTCTTCCAAAATTCTATCATGTGATCTCCCAACTCATTTTTGTCATGAAGACCATATTTTTCAACTACTGATTAAGCAAAAGTAACTGATGATAATGGAACCATTGGAAAGAGGTTCTTCAATTCAATCCCCCAGCCTCACCCTGTTGATATATCTGCATATTTTGAAGAAAGAATTGAGAAAAATCCTCGGGCTGTGTTCTTTTTGATAAGTATAGAGATATTATGAAGATGTGGCTTCTGATGCAAACAGTCAAGAAACTAAATGTGTTTTGTTAAAATGTATTTAACACAGTGGCTTATTATTTAATATTCTGCTATGCTTATTCATATGGCATTTCGCTAGCTTCAGTAAGTGTGGTGTTCAGTTTCACATTAGATATCATGAAGCCATAGTGTCTTCTACTAACACATACTAACACACGTACACTATTCTAGCAAAATTGGAAAAGTGAGGTTAAGAGTAATGATTCAAACACACTGCAAACTGCCAGATGCATACAATGAAGTTAATAATGCAAACTCTAATTTAAATGCAGTAACAATCATTCTTGTTGCTTTTCCTAGGAAACAGCAACCCTGCATGTTTCTGTAGATCTATATTTTGATCAGGGTTTTATTTGGCACTTCTAACTCTCCGCTGAGCTTTTCAGTACAGGCAGATGCTAACAGAGCTAAAGGATGCAGGGATAGGGGATGAAAGCTGGTTTACCTCCCCAACAGGGCTCACTACTCCATGACAGTTTAATGCCTTCTTCTTCCCATAGGGTAACATGTTTTAATTAGCTTAAGGAAAAAAAAGAAGCAACCTTTGTTTCTTCATCATTGGATTAAAACATTTTAATAAATAATAAGAAGGCTCAAACTTTTTCCAAGTCTCCAAAGACAACACTTCTTTGTTCATCTTGCTGTTGTTAGCTTCTACCAGGTAGTGGCTTTTCAGGAGGGAACTTCAAGGAATTTAGGGAACCGTGAAACTGAAATATAATGAAACTTTGTCATGAACTTTTTGAAGTGCCTCATGCATCACAGAAACATTGCCTGGTCCTGCGCCATCTCCAGGATCTCTGATCAATTAGAACCCATCACTGAAGTCATTGTGTCATTCCATATCACTGGGTTTCCCTCATTTTCTTGGCCCTCTCATTTACAGAGGCGTTGTTCTTTTCTAGTGATTGCTCTTCCCCTGATGAGGTGTCCAAAATAAAAAAGAATGATCATCCTTCCTTCTAAGAAACCTTCTGTTGTCTTTCTTCTGAGACACCTCTGTTTCTCCCTTCGGCAGCCTGGAGCGTGTTCAACCTTCTCTGCCGACACCACAGTTTGAGCTCATTATTTTCCTCCCTCGCTCTGTTTTCTAAAAGAGAACAATGATTTATTTGAGAAAAAAAGTGAGGTTGAACTAATCTTTGAAATAGGTCTGTATATTTTGAAAGCGCTGATAGTCATCTTCAACCTCTTATAAACTAGTTGACTATTTTTTTCACATATATCTTCTTTCACATTCTGCTATTTTCTTAAGTAAATCTCTATCTGCTTTTGTTTATAAATATTTATTTTATGCTTGAAAAATGCTCCTTCATCCTTAAGCTCATGGAGAGTTTGATTTTTCTGTTTTTATCTTTCAGTCTGACTGCATATGTTTTACTTGTTTTATCATATATTGGATTTCATTATATCTTTTCATTATTTATTTGGGTCCATTTATTTTGGCTGTCTTTTTAATCACTTTGCAACCTATCTCATTTTTCGAACTTTTGCTGCCTTCTTTCACCCATCCGTGTACGTTTTCAGAGCTCACATCTCATCAGCATTCATCCCCCACCCTCTGAGTCCGAGGGGACTCAGGGCCATGAGCTGGGCTGCGTTTGAGTCTCACATGCTTTTTCTCAAGCCTGAGCGTTTTCTTTAAAATGCGAACCATCTCGATTGCTCTCGTGTCGAATTACTTCCTGCTTCTTTCTGGTTTGAACTCGACTGCTCATCATCATTTACAGGGTTAAGGTAATTTTGAGCTGTGTGACTGAGTGTGTTTTACTTACTTGAAGCTGTTAACATGTAGACAGACAGAAAGGTGCTCAGAAAAGCAGCAAGTGGGGGTAGAATCCATGGTCCCCAGGTGATGTTTGACGGGGCGAAATCCCCAGCCCCTACTTTGGTTGACTCACTTCTCTTCAGAATCCAAACTTTGGGAGAGGCGTACTGTGTGTGCTTTGCTCTTCTTGTATCTCCATTGTCCAGCATTATCAGGGGAATAGGAGCCCTAAAGAATACTTGTGTCCATTAACACTAAAAATGTATTGGCACCATGTGTTAGACATGCTGCTGAGAGCATTCCATTAGCTCACCGAATCTTCATCATGTCCCTGTGAGGAACGTACTGTCCTCACCAAGCTTACTGGTGAATCTGCAAGAACCTGGAGACGCAGAGACATATTAAGTGGCCAGCCTTAATCACTCGGTTCAAAAGGAGAGCTGAAACCGGAATGCTTCGCATCTGTCACAGGGGCTGAAACCTTTAGAAATGACTTTCCCAATATGTGGTACATCAGGTATGAATAAGTCCATAAAAGGAAGTTACCACGGGGAAGTGATATCTATAAGCAAGGGGTTCATGAATTACTACCTAGGATATAAATAAGTCCATGAGCGGCGTGGGACACAAATGGTTTGTTTTGGGTTACTAGCCTACAGGTTGGCTGTTTAACCCAACCTGGTGATGCCATAGGAAAGAAGCTTCTGTTCAGATGGTACCATGGATTGATGGACAGCAATCTGCTTCTGTAAAGATTCCGTCAAGAATACCTTGTGGAGCAATTCTAGTATGGAACAGATGGGTTCATCACCAGTTAGAATTCACTAGACTACCATAGGTTTGCTTTTATTTGGGGTTTACCTAAGATACAGAAAGAGATCTGAACTCTTCTAAATCAATGTTATCTAAGAAAATCACGACAAACTGGCAATGCTTTTCAATGCATCGCTCTCTCAGGGTTCTGAGGAGACCCTTGCAACCTTACACTATTAGATGCTCCATTTTAAATCACCAGCAGCAGGGGGTACCGCCTCTCAGTTTGACAAAGATTCATGAAAGCATGAGAGCAGCCTTTTAAAGACTCACCTTAACCCACTGAGCTAATTTTCTTCTCAGTTAGAATTCCATCCACTCTTTAGCACTGAGCGTAACAGGGGAATGGAGAACGCAATCAGCCAAGCACAGAACTTTCTACTTTTCATTATGTGATGTCTTACCCTTCTCTATGAGGGAAAAATTCCCTGCTTTTCGGGCAAGCTGCTCCCACCTGCAGTGGAGATTCAAGAGTCCAAAGAAATTTTCTGCATGTGTTTGATTTTGTGAGGCATTATTGCTCTGGGAACATGGTTTCAAACCTATAGATGTGAAAAAGCAATATATGTGTGAAAGGCTTCCCGTTGGAACCTATTGCTAATTAAGTCATGGTCATTGAGAAGCCTTCTAGAATTTTCTGAACTAAATAGTTAAACAAAGCCATAATTTCCATATTCACTTTTGCTGCTTCTTTTTCCTAGGCCACCCCCACTCTCGTTTTAGGGAAGGAGCTTAAATATAGCAGAGAACATATTTATTACAAGTTGAGAAAATTAATATCAAAAGGACTTAGCTAAAACACAGCATTTAAATAACTCAACTAGTTCTACAGCACTCTGGATTGGAGAGTCCTCAACAAAACTTTAATTAAGCCGTAATTTTTTCCAACACCATGATGAGAAAATGTTAAACTAATAAAATAATTCTTAGACATCTCTAATATGTTTAATTTTCATGATATTCATGCAATAACTGTTGGGCTGCAAATTTAATTCTCTGTATCTAAATATATTGATAAAGTTTTAGCCATACACATGTATACAGATAATTATCTTAGGATTTAGCAATAATGAGGCAATAGATGGAAAGTTTTCATGTGAGGAAGACATTTTGTAGTCGAATTCTGAGCCACGAAGTGACTTTATTAATGACTTAAACCTTTAAAAAAATCCCTTCAGCTAATGGAGGACCTATGCTTAGACTAAACCTAATAAGTTCCCAATGACGTGTGCTGATGTTAGCAGGGGAAAATGTCTCTCAAGTAGGGTGTGAAAGAGCTTGTGGTGCCTGTGCTTCACATTGTCCATTAGACTAGAGTGTGGCAAACATCAGGTGTCAATGTTCTAGTTGTCTGAAGAGCCAGGTCACTCCTCCCTACTCAAGGCCTTACTTCTTGATTCAATCATTATTTTAATTTTCCAGCTTCCAACACCGAATCATGAGCCTTGTTGGCTTAGTGGGTTACACATTGAGCTTTGAGTTGAAATCAACTTGTTGGGAGGTTTTTTAACCTTGACTTACCTATGTTTCATACTTCCATTTTTAAAGGATACCTCTGATATAACAATCTCACAAGTATTCATTAATTCAAGCAATTCGGACTATCTGGTCTACCATGCCAGGAACTTAACTAGGTACTGGAGCTAAAGCCAGAAAACAATCAAAAGCTATCATTTTCATTGCTTGCCAGATAAAGTTGAAGTTCCTTAAGTTTTGAAGGTCATGCATTCTTTAGGCTTTAAACACTTTTCAGACTCCTTTCATCTCTGCATACTCGTATAATTGTAATTATATAGGAAGATTTTTTTAAATCTCCTAAACTATATTCTACTATACAGCCAATATGCAACTATTATTCCTACCTTTCCAACTACTCTTTAGCCAGTGGAAAATCTCCCCCCAAACCCCAAACTCACTGCCGTTGAATCCAGGCTGACTCACAGTGCCTCCCTGTTGGTTTCCGAGACTGGAACTGCTTGTGGGAGTGAAAAACCCAGGCTTTCTCCCATGGAGCTGGACCACGCCGATTGCTGCCCAACTCATAACCACTGCACCACCAGGGCTTCTAAGTACCTTCACATGTCACCTGTAGACCATTGCTAAGTACCTTCACATGTCACCTGTAGACCATTGCCATTGCTTACTTTAATGAGACAATGAACAAATGAGATGAATTTGAAGACACTGGGGACAATGTCAAGGTTCTGGATTGGGTATCTGAGTGCATTAATGGTGGAAACGTCAGTGTAGCGAAAGAGAAAGTAGAAGGAGTAGGACTTGTGAAGTTTAGTTTTGAGACATCTGTGGAAGCAGATTGATCATCTTTGTTTACTGCTGAATCGCCAATACCTATGACAGTTTCTGGTATACAGTTAAAATAAAATCTTACCGCCATTGAGTCAATACTGACATCTAGTGGCCCTGTGAGACAGGGTAGAACTGCCCCTGTGAGTTTTTGAGGAGGTATCTCATTGCGGGAGTAGAAAGCACTGTATTTCTCCTGAGGAGTGGCGAGAGGTTTGGAATTGCTGACCTGGCACTTAGCAGGCCAAAATATAACCACTATGGCCACCAGGGCTCCGTGTGGCACACAGTAGGCCCTCGATATGTGTATGCATGTTTGTAGGTTGGAGGTATATACATGGATATGCTGTAGTCGTCAGTGTGGTGTGCAAAGCAAGTCAATACCCCTCAGTCATCTACCACCACTCTGTGATAGACTAATAGCTTGAATGCTGACTATTGTCATTACGTTCTTCTTAGTCTATTAACAGTGCTGAACGTGGAGTTAGGTGTGTCTCTGTATGGCAAGGAGCTTCCCCTTCATATTCTCTTATAAAATGGCGAGGGTTCCCCTCAAATGAAAGAATTAAGGTTCACACTGAGCCAGTTAGAATGTGGCGTTTTCAGCAGAGACTAGGTCGTGTTCCAATGGCGTTCCTATGATGGAGCTTGCCCTTACCCGCCTCTGCCTTTGCAGAGGCATTCACACTTGCAATAGCTGCTGACTGTGGAACCTTTGACACAGGCATACAGAGCTGTGTTGTTTTGGCATGTTGCTGCACCTTCCACACCTCACCTTTCTCGTGGTTAGAGGCAAATTTAATAGTACTTACCTTATTTGGCTTTAAAGCGTTTAAATTATAATTCGGTTATAATTACAGTACTTAGTATAGTGTTTGTCCTTTAGTAAAAGCTCTTAGTGTTAGCTAGTGTCATTGCTCAGCATACTAGCTTCAACCTTGGCAATTTTTGATAACTGACAAGTAAAAACAATCATATCTCCTTCAATCATGGATTAGGTGAATATGTTTTGGTAACTTTAGATGACAAAATGACAAGTAGGCATTAAAGATTCATTCTCTAAGAGCATATATTGACATGGAAAATGTTTTGGAACTGTTAAGTGGAAAAATAGGCACCAGATAGTTTTCCCCTCGGAGACTGGGAAAACATATACAATGTCATTAGTGGTTTCTCTTGGACTGTAGAACTATTTGATTAGTATAAAACTTATTTCACTTTCTGTTTTCTTCTTCTGCATATTGTGTTGTTTATATTAAGGAAAACAATTAATAAGAAATGTATGGTTCGGGTCACTCCGTGGATACTATCCTACCTGTTATGAGCCACCTGCATGCTGATGAAATAGGCTCACTTCCACAGCATCCTCAGGTTTTATGATGCACACAGTTTTCACTAAACTGATTGCATATGCCCACAAAAAGCAAAAATAGTATCCCTTTTAGGCAGTCCAACACATATTATCATTCTGGGGTCAGGGACCCATGGATGCCAGAAACACATCATCTCTCGTGTCCCACTCATCATTCTACCATTTAGAAAAGTGTGGTTGGACCATCTCACAACCTATTCCAATCCTCTTATCCCTTGCCTGATTGCACTATAAAAACAGAAGAGTTAGTAGTCCTTATGCCCCTCATTGGCTCCTTATGTCCTCTGCTATCAAGAAACCCGTTGTTGTTGCCAGGTGCCATCCGTCGGTTCCAGTCCATAGCATCTCTTTGCACAACAGAACCGAACACTGCTCAGTCCTACACTATTCACACAACTGTCCCTGTGCCTGAGCCCATTGTTGCAGCCTCGGTGTCAATCCATCTCATTGAGGGCCTTCCACTTGTTTACTGACCCTCGACTTTACTACACATGATGTCCTTCTCTAAGGACTGGTCTTTCCAGTCTTGCTCTTGCGGCCGCTATGGAGCGCCCAGGCTGTACTTCAAGTCCACAAGCCTCGCCCCGCCAACGCCATTTCCGGTTTCAAAGGTAAACCATGGACTGAATCTGACAAGACACGTGACCGTCTAGATCTCAAAGGAGACATGAAATACAGTGAGCCTAAAAAGTCTAGAAGACAGTTATTTTCCCCTCTGCCTCCTTCATGTTGTAAAATCCTGCTGGCGTTTACCGCCAGGATTTCAGTAACCGGAGAGCGGCTGCTGCTTCTTTGAAGCAGCGCGTTCTACCTCGGTCATCTATATTCATGAATCATGCAGTGTTCCAATATGATTACCTCTCCCAACCCCGCGCCCCATGTCTCCAGGAAAACTCCGCTTCTCTTACTGTTTGGAAAACATCTGAATACATCGCACCAAGACAGAATTGTGCGTGTCTTGGGCCTCTAACGCAGCTCAGACTCCCAGGAGTGTGACTCAATTCTATTAGGGAAGTTGGAGCCTGTTGGCAAAGATAACTTTATCTCAATTTATCCTGTGAACTTATTTTTTATTTCCCCCCTCCATTGGAGAATTCAGTAGGAGATGTCTCTAACCATAATATTCTGACAGCCCCATAATGAGATGCTTTTTGCTCAAAAACAGAAAAGTGAGCTACAGTTGAAGTATATTTCTAATTTAAGAGGAAGTCAAAATGAGAAATATCAGGAGAAAGCAACAGTAAAACAAAGATCTGGATTTTTTTGTCTTTATATATAGTAGGAACTCTATGCATTTCTTACGGGGCTACCCTTTTCTCTCAGTAAAACAACAGCTTCTTTGACTCTGAAAATTATAAATTTTGCTCATTTGTGGGAATGACTTCACTGTATCACCAATATTACAATGTTGCAGAATCACCATTATAAATATTATTTGTAAGTGCCCAGTTCCTGCGATATAAAGAGCTTAAATACTATCTTCTCCATGAAAACCTTCCTCGGTATTCATTCACCCATGACACTACTTCATTTGTAAAATTCTGAAACAACAGGCTATTTAGTGTAATGGTTAAATAGCTGGACTCCAGAGACAGAACCCCCCTATTCCAATTCCTATCTCTCTGTATGATTACTGGCAATTTAGTTAATCTCACTGTGCTTCAATTTCCTCATTTGTAAAATGGATAATAGTAATAAGTTTAAGCCATGGAGTTGTTCTGAGGATTAAGTGACTTAATAATATAAACCACTTGGGAAAGTATGAAGCATAAAATAAGTACTGAACAAATTCACATTTTTACTCTTACAGTAATTGTTATTTATATTGTTATTATCATTCCTAAGACTATTTAGCACTGTGTGTCCTGTCCAATAATTGCTCATATTTAGAAATTTCTTATTTCTGAATGACTGGCTCCAGGACCTAATCAGAGACACTGTTTATTCAGAGCCAACTGATCGAATGCAGTTGGCTGATATCTCTAGACAAATGTGATTGCAATTATCAAGATGGTGAGTTCCCCTTAATGGGTGACATCTGGATGGGTAGACAACATATGATGTGATCGTGATAGAATCTGTTTTAGGACACACTTTTATTTAACTAATTATAAGGTTGGGGAAAACAACAAAAACCTGTGTGTGAATGAGAGTCTTTGGTGACTGAGAACGAGTAAGAGGTAATTGTTCCCATAGATGTTTGGGCCTCTTGGATTTTTGTAAGAAAAGATTGAAGTTGTCCAGGATTTCATCTTGCTTGGATCCGAAATCAATGCGCATGCAAGTGTGGTCATGAGGTCAAACGACACATTGCCTTGGGTGAATCTACTGCACCAGACCTGAAAAGCCAGGATGTTCCATTGAGGACTAAGAAGTGCCTGGCCAAGCCATAGTATTTTCAATTGCTTCTTTTGCATAGGGATATTGAATAAGGAAGACTAAAGAACAATTAATGCACTTGAACTATGATAGTAACAAGGGATGTTGAAAGTATTATGGATTTCCAAAAGAATAAACGAACTGGTCCTGGAAGAAATACAGCTAGAATGATTTTTCAGAAGCAAAGATGCTGAGATGTCATGCCATATACTTTGAAAAAGTAATCAAGAGAGACACATCGCTGGAAAAGACATCATGCATGTTGAAGTCGAAGGGCAGTGCGGAAGAGGAAGGATCTTGAGACCGTGGCTGTAACAAGGCGCTCAAGCTTAACAATTACTATGAGGCTGGTACAGGACCGAACAATAGTTCGCCGGTTTGTCATCTGGCTTTGCACTCCTGCTGGGAAGATCTGAGGGGGAACTTCCAAAAGTATTGCTTGTGGCTCAGCTACAAGAGCTTGTGTGTGTACAAGAAACTGAAATCATTTGAGTCTAAAACGTTCTTTTTTAAGGTATGTAAGGTACAACCAGAATGCTCTCCAGAGGCAAGGACGGTGAGACGTCATATGTATTTGGACATGTTTTTGCGAGACAGTGCCTGGAGAAGGACACCGTGCGCGGTCAATGGGAAGCCTCCGGAGGAGGTGAATTGACGTAGTGGCTGCAAGCCTGACCTCGAGGAGGAGCATTAGCGTGATGATGGTGACGGACCAGGCCGCCTCTCCTTCTGTTGTACACGGGGTGGCTGTGAATTGGGACGGACTCACTGGCACTTAACAACAACAAGATTGCTCATGCTGCCTTGCTACAAAAATCAAGGGAGGAAAAAGCCCATCGGTGGTCTGTGCCCTCTAGTGTGGCTGTTGTTGTTAGGTGCCTTTGAGGGGGTCCCGACTTCTAGGTCCCCCCTGGACCACAGAGCTACACACTGCCCTGTCCGGCGCCGTTCTCCCAATTGTATGTCTGAGTGCTCTCGCTCTCTCTTTCATGTGGCTTTTTCCTTCTGCACAGCTGTTGGGCCCATCAGTGCACATCATACTCCAGAATTTCATGTATACTTGGAAGTAACAACAAAGGCTCATGAGTCTCTACATGCAGGCTCCTCTTACAAACCCCAGAAAAGAACATTTTAGACTCAAATGATTTCGGTTTCTTGTACACACACAAGCTCTTGCAACGGAGCCACAAGCAACACTTTTTGAAGTTCACCCTCAGATCTACCCCGCAGGAGTGCAAAGGCAGGCCAGAAACTGGCTCATTGTTGAGAGTAAAGGAGGGTAACTTGCAGAAAGGAACTTAGACATGATGACCGTAGTGGCTTTGAGGTAGATGACTTACTTTAGCTCGGGGAATTCTGAGATAAACAACAGATCATCGTGTTTGTGTCTGAGCTTTGCATCAAGCAGGCTTTCCGTATATCAATTAAGGAAGCATGTTCCTTTTCTATGCTTTAAAATGAGAAAGTAGCAAAGGATTGGTAGTGCAACAAGATACGTGAGGTGCTGACTCACGGAAGCCCTCGGAGACACTGGCTGGTGCTGTGCCACCGCACAATGGCTGCGTCTTGTTGAGGGCTTTCCTCTTCGTCAGTGCCCCTCTACCTTACCAAGCATCACATCTTTCTCCTGAGTGCATGTTAAAGGATATGAGACAACATCTCTCCATACTGGCGTTTAAGGGGAATTCTAGCTATACTTCTCCCAGAACAGATGTATTATTTATTTCTGCAGTCCATGGTACTTTCAATATTCTTCAAATTCCCTGCTGTCGAGTGAATTCTGACTCTGAGGCACCCCACGGGAGAGGCTGCAACTGTCCCTGTGGGATCCTGGGACTGTAACTTTTTATGGGAGTAAAAGCCTCATCTTTTTGCCATGCAGTTCCTGGTGGGTTCCAACTGTTGGCCTCGTTCGTGGTTAACAGCCCAACATGTAATGCAGTACACCAATATTCACCAGCATCATAATTCAAATACACCGGTTCCTCTTTGGTCTTTCTTATTTAATGTCCAACTCTCATATACATACGAGGTGATTGGAAATACCATGGCTGACTCAAGCATGTGCTGGTTCTCAAAGTAACACTCCTGCTTTGTATACTTAGCTCCTCCTGTGAACTAGGCCTGATATTAACAATTTCTCTCGTGAGGTTTTCAATGTATTTGTCCACTAGTAGAACATATTTCTGTGATCTTGGTGGTCTTTGTGTACAATCCAGGTGTTGTATTTACATACTCTGTTGTCAATTTGAAACTATTAAGAGAGAAGGGGTGGATTTTAGCCTGTCAATGAAGTCACAGCTTGATGACCTCATTTGGAGGCACTAAGGAGATAAATAGCTTGCTGGAGGTGGAACACAGGCTCACTCCCTGGGAGACGTGACTGCTGACCAGACACATGGAGCTACGTTAGTGCCCTGGAGCTGGAGGAGCCACATAGAGACCCCTGCCAGTGCTGAGATGCTTCCACATCTGCTGGATCCACAAGGCTTTCTACCCACTGGTTGTGATCTTGCATTCAGCATCATTGAAGGTGTTTCATGAGTCTGAAGAGGAATTTATGGCCTGGTATAGTGTATGGGCTAATATTGGACTTATGAGCTTGATCTGGACTGGGCTGAAATGTCTTTCCAATATACAATTGCTCTTTTATATAAAGCTCTTTCTTATACACATACATGTGACTGAGTTCATTTCTCTAGTCAACCCTGACTAACACACCAGTAGCTTTATAAAATAGGAGCAAGAAACAAGCAAGAGAAAAATGAGTTTTTTCATGACTAGAGGAGTTCAAGATGTTTTAGAAGTTCATTTTAATTGCTAGCCCTTAGCATCCACTCCAAGTTTCAGCAATAATATTATTTATAATCACAGCATGTTCTGAATACAGCTTATGTTAGCTAAATAGAAATGTAGTTGAACATTTTCTAAAATCACACTCTTTGCCTCCTGGTCAAGGCTTCTCTTCTTGAACGGCTGTTCAGCTATCAAAGCCATTTGTTTTGAGTCTTAACTCTCCTGCAGCAATCACTAAGCCAAACCCATAATGGACAAACCTTTTTTTTTTAATAACCTCTGATGTGAATTGCTTCTACGGTGTCCTGAGCTAAATTTGTCTTACTTAAGCCTGGTTGACTTTTTTATAGTTAGATTTATTTCTTTACTTTTTGCTCCTTTTGTTATTATTCTCCTCTCAGCTTTATTCTGTCCTTTTTCCTTGTTGCTTGGTGTCTTTGCTATGGATCATCTCGTCTATCCTTTATATTTAGAAGTAGATCCTATATATTTTTGCTTCTACTCTTTCCTCTATGGCAAAGGTCCCAAGTCCTACTTGAAAAACTTACTTCAGAAAAAACAAAAGTACTCAGCACTCATGCCCTGGGAATTAAAAACATTAGTCCTTTAGCCTGAAATCCTGGATAAAGTGTAAGTATCTGCATTTGCAACCCCCTTCGATTGTTCTAGTGCCTCCCAGGGGGATGTATCATCCATTGTGGGAGGCACTGCTCTAAGCTAACACCTTTTTCCTTAACATTGGTCATATCATTTTTAACATTTATATTTGTGAAGGATCACTCTTGTTTCCTTTTCTTTATTTTCATCTAGAGGAAGAGTGTGAGTAGTTCTTTCTTTTCTCTCT
>NW_022111370.1:1680640-1687574 GCF_000313985.2 Echinops telfairi | reverse complement strand
CTTTCTTTCTTTCTTTCTTTCTTTCTTTCTTTCTTTCTTTCTTTCTTTCTTCCTTCCTTTCTTTTTCCTTCATTGTTTTCAAATGGCCCACCAAAAATGTCTTGTGCCAATGCTGAGTTTGGCCCTGAAGTTCACCATGAGCAAACTAGACTTGCCCCTGTGCTCATAAAGTTTATGGACCACCAGTAGGAGCGGGAAACGGACCCCATTTTTCCTTAGCAATTGTGTCACCAGAAGAGGCTATATCCTGAAGGAAAGGAACCGGGGGTTCTGTCAGAGTATAAGAAAACACACCAGTCAGCACTGGGGTGTTCTGAAAAGGACTATGGAATTGATCACATGATCACATCTGAGGGCTGAGTAGGTTAGTTTTGGAACACAAATCTGTTTACCTCCATCTCACATTCAATGTGAGCCTTTCTGCGGGTTCTCCATGGTTCTTAGAGAAATCATTCTATCCCGATTATTGCTTAAGATGTTGCACCAATCCCTTCCTCTCTTTAAGTAAGCTGCCCTTTAGCCTTTATTCAAGTTCAAGGAATGATCTGTCCGCTCTCCTGACAGAAGGTATTGCAGAAGCTCAGCTTGCTCTCTGGAATGATCGCCTTTTGAGTGGCCAGTTCCTTCTTTCCATTGATGTGTAGATGCATGTTTAGTGTCACGATGCTCTCTTCATGCCTTCCGTTCTTTCTTGCCTTTGTCTTATCTTCCCCCCGACTTTCATACCACTTATTTCTATTTAAATTGCTCTTTCATTTTTTAAATCCCGTATATACTTGTGTATAAAAGGAGTTTTTCAGCACATTTTTAATGCAGTTTTTGTGGTAAAATTAGGTGTCTCAGCTAATATTCTGGTTGGCTTATACTTGAGTATATATGGTAATACTTTTATTGACATATATTACATAATCTAATATATCCGTTCATGGACAATTCTGTTAAAATTGCTCTTTCACTTGCTTAACTCTCTTATCTATTGGAATATAAGCTCAAAGATAGAGGGAACTTGATAATCTTACTCATCACTCAATTTTAATACCTAGACCAGTGTCTGGTAAGGAAGGAACAAATGCATGTAAAAAGGACCCATTCCCTCCTCTCCCCCCTCACTCCAAGTTATACCCAGGCATTTAACTGGCAACATATTCATTTGCATTGTTATAAAGCGTTATAGCTTTGTTGTAATATTGACTAATTTTAATGAAAAAAATCATCCACCGATTGCCTATTTATACACTAGGCTCTGTGTCAAGCCCTGGTGAAAAGATAATTTGGAAGAGAGGCTTCACACTATGGAGATAAAGAAAGCCTCACAGGTACTTTCTGCTTTTTTAATGTAATAGGCACAAGTCCTTTAACGTCAGAGGAGGCTGGGTCTTTGTCTCCGGTACAATCAGCTATATGATCTTAAGCAAGGAGAGTAATCACAGAGAGAATATTCCTTCGATCTTTCACATGGTTTACCTCTAAAGAGTGGGCAAACTTTTAAATGCAAATCATAATATAATAATATGATATAATAATGATAATTTTAAAACATATGAAAATGGAAAGCTCTATGCTTCTGCCAGGAATGTGCATTGAATATGAGACAGAAGGGTGATAGGGAAACTGTGCTGGGCAAAGTGCTTGGGGACCCAATGGCCCATGTCTTCTTGCTGTCTTACTTTCCACGGGCTGCTGTGGTTTGTTGCTATTATAGTTGATAGTGATGGCAATAGTAGTAGTAGTGTTTGTTGCTAAACGTTTGAGAAGTATTAGGGCTATTGAGAAGTCTGGAGACATCAACTCAACATTGGATGGCAATCCTTCAACCACTGGAATTGTCCAATAGCATATCTTGGTGGGAAATTGGTTGTTGTTGTTGTTGTTGTTGTTTTCAGGTGCAAGAGTCAGTTCTGACCCATAGAGACCTTATGCACAATAGACGGAAACACTGCCTGGCCCTGTGCCCCATTAACACTACAGGGTTCTCATCCCTGATGAAATTGCATAGCGTTCTTTCTGCATGTCAATTGCATTTTCTACAACCATTATAATATGGCCCTCCCAAAGCCTTGCTCATCCATGAACCTGACAACATGTGGTTTCTCTCAGAACCCACTGATTTCTGCTTATTTGGATAGCTCTTTTCAAGACTAGTTGATCCTAGAGGCCAGAAACCATGTTTTGATCTCTTTCTTCCCTATCGAAGCGAGCATGATATATTAAATAGTAGAATTTCAGAAACATTTTATAGCTGAATAAAGAAGGGCCTCCCATAAAATTCTGTCTTTACCATCTATTTGGGAAAAGAATATTTACAATATCCATTAAAGGACATTACGAATGAAAGGCCATTAAAGGACCTGCCTAAAAAGCACCTCCCTGAAGTTGAATAACTTACACCAACTCAAAATATTGTCCTGGAAGAAACAGAGATAAAGTGTGATCCTACTGCTAAAATCTTAGCAAAACTGAAGAAATGTTGGGTATGTGAAAGCGATCCCGTGTCTTAACATGTCCAGCTTGGCTCTCTCACAGGATTGCGGCTAATTTGCATATGGCACAGCTTAACTGTTGGTAAGACTATCTAATTTTTGTTTTCCCCTTTCCAAGAAAGGTCTAAGATAGTATTATGAAAGGCAAAGGCACTGACGATTTTCTGATGGTGTTTTTCATCTTTCTGAATCATCTATGTTGGAGTGGGTTGCTCAAGATCACTAAGTCACAGGGTTAAGAAGGATGGGAAGCTAGGCAACATCATACTTCTTTTGTTTAAACTCCAAGCCCTCCTGCATGATTAAAGTCCAGATGAAGAGGTCTTCACATTCTTCATCATAATTGTGTTCTCTGATATTGAAACACGTCATTGCGCTTGACACAATGAATGTATGTATGGATTGTGATAAGAGCATTAAGAGCTCCCAATAAAATAATTAAAAACAAAAGTCATGGGAACTAGATGTGGTAGAAGATCAAGCCTTAAGATAAAGTAGATGTTGAACCAAATATATTCTCCTTTTCTTTTTCTTAAAAAACAAACAAACATTTTTTGAAGGATCTACACTTTATTTCCTTTAAGAAGATGGGAAGTACTGTTTTGTACCAAATCCTCTATGTTCCTCCTTGTTCTGGGTTCATCCATCAACATGTATTTGTTTAATATTTATTATATTCAGATGACATGCTAGATTTGGGAAATTCATCAGTGAACAAGATAACTGTGTTTCCCCATCTTTCTGAAGCTTGTAGTCAAGCTGTGAGTGGTCTCATCCTGACTCTCCTTCCTCCTCTTTTGCCTTTCACTCAGTTGACTCTCTTGCTTAAGGAGATCATGGTTTGGGAGTTGGAGGTGGTAAACTTTCCCCAGGAATGAACTTTACAACAAATTCAGGGATTCTCTAACTAAATACAGACTCAATCCAAAAATCCATGCATAATACTGAACAGTAAGAAAGCACAGTCTATATTATTATGTTTTTAACCTTACCACTTAGAGCTATTTTGTTTTTTATTGTTTTCTGTTGGGTCTCCCAGCTGTGAAGCATAGGAGGAGTGGGTGCATAATGATGATAATTGATACAAGGGGATTATAGGGAATTCAGGGGTGGAGGGTGGATGATAGGGAGGGAAAGGGATTTCAGGAGTAGATAATGAAGATGGCAGGGGTAGGGAGCACTACAATGGATATGATTGCATAACTCATCTTAACGGCGATTTAATCTTGGAGGGGTGCTCTAAAATTGAAATGACAGTGGTTATACAATTCTTCTTGATATGTTTGAATGATTAAACTATCGAATTATATAATATGTTAATCCCATGCAAATAGAACTGTTGGGAAAAAAAGAAATACAATCTGTAAGCAAAAAGGTGCATAGAAAATCAAGTAATTATATATATATATATTTGGGAGAATAGTACGTCTACTTTGAGCACTAAGGTATACCTGGCCCAAGCATGATATACCTCATATACATATAAATGTTGGACAATGAATAAGGCAGACCACAGAGAAGCTGATGCATTTGATTTGTGGTTTTGGTCAAGAATAGCTAAAGTATCATGGTCTACCAGAAGAATAAACAAATCTGTCATGGACAAAGTACCATTAGGATGCTCCTTTGATGGATGGAGGGTGAAACTTCATCTCACCTACTTTAGACAGGTTATCAGAATAGATCAGGCCCAGAACACAGTCTTTTTTTTTTCTTTTAATGTAGAGATGTCAGCGAAAGGGGAAGACTCTCAATACAATGGACTGACATGGAGGCTGCCCCAGGGGCTCAACCATAACCATGATGGTGAAGATGGCACGAGCCAAGAAGTAGTTTGTCCTGATTTGCACAGGGATGCTAGGAGTCAGGACAGACCGAAAGGCACCTAACAAGAACAGGAGCAGGAACAACCCCCACCACGGACATTGGAGCTTGAAACGATCTTATGTTCAAGTGCTAACATACAAAGGGACCTCATATGGGCAGTCACTTGGGAGGCAAAACGTAGGAAGAACAGAAAATGTTACTAGGAATCTAGTTGTGTTCCATTTACTTTCCTCTTATAGAACAATATTAGGGATTTGGTGGTGATCAAAACTAGTAGTAGGGCAGACATGTGAGAGAGGAAAGACCATAATGGTAAGAATAGTCAACAGAGTACATTTAACAATTTGACATGCGTAATTTCGTGAATTGCTGTAGAATAGAACCCCTCCTACCTGCACTTCAAACTAACAGACTTTTACTCCTTTTTGAGGAGCAGTCTCTTCTGTCCTCATTTTTTTTACAGTCCAGGCATGAAACACTGCAAAGGGAGCTGATTAGCTATTCAACGATGGCTGTGAAGAAACATCAAGGATGGTTCACTGCCGTAGGGCAGGGTGACCTTCATAGAATCCCTACACCTTTTTTATTCCCATTATTTACACAGAAAAAGGGAGCGGTGGTTGGAATACACACATATATATCATGTTGAGGGTCAAATGGAAAAGTAACAAATACAGACAAGGTGGAGACGCTCAGTGAGTAACCCCAAGGTTGGAGCTTCAAGTCCAATCAGGTTCAAGTCCACACAGAAGACATGAAAGAAAGGTTGTTGGGAGAAAGTTCAGATTTACATGCAAAAGAGAGCTCTTGAAAATAAATCAGAGCATAGTTTTCTGACACACAAAGGGTGACCATTACTGGAGTTGACTGGACAGCCACTGGTAGGTACATACAAGTGCTCAAATAATATGATTGATAAA
The DNA here is from genome assembly GCF_000313985.2 of Echinops telfairi. Lineage (NCBI taxonomy): Eukaryota > Metazoa > Chordata > Mammalia > Afrosoricida > Tenrecidae > Echinops > Echinops telfairi. Next base: position 1,682,347 of record NW_022111370.1, on the reverse strand, counting down.
ACTATCGTTATATCTGCTTCCATACCTGTACCACAAAACTTGAGTAAAGTAGACCACAGGATTTGAACAGAGCATACTTATCACTATCTAAGGCCTACTGTGCAGTCTGAAGTGGAACTCTTCTCTACCCATTAGTTTTCTCAAAGAAATGTTTATTCAAGGGTTTTGGGCATCTTGGGATAAAGAAATTATTAAAAAGAATAAAAGTACAATACCATCACACCATTCTTAACTAATCAGATTACTTCAGAATGTAATTTCCATGTGCTAAAATTTATAATATCAAATTATATGCAATTATATGCAATTTCCTAGAGTGGTGAGGAAGAAAACTATTTAAATTTTCTCTTTCACCAAAGTTATTCAGTTTAAAGCCATTCATCAGATAGGATTCTTTCATTTGAGAATGCTAAGTAACAGTTCCTGGATCTATCCTATAGATAGAGCTTTCAAAAAATAAATCATCATTATATGCCTGGGGTGAGATTCTCATATGAGTAAGATTTAGATAATAGCATTAATAATTTTATAGTGCAGGACTTTTTAGCTTGAAATGCTTTCATTTTTACTTTTACACCATCTTGTCATTTTGAGGATATTCTACAGGCTTAAAATCATGAAAACACATATTGGTGGAAGCATGACGTTTGGAATGTCTGGAGCAATGTGGAGAGAGGTGGAAGGAGAGCCTGGAATTAGGTATGGTTGGATTTTGAAGTGTCATGTAAAATGTTTAGAAGAGTTAAGGCTTGATCCCTTTGGGCAAGGGAGAGTTACAAAACCCCTAGGAGCAGAGTAGAAGATGAACGTGAACCAGAAAGAACAGGGGACAGGAATGATCAGATCAAGTGCTATTTCTCTACTCCAAGAAAGAGTTAATGAAGAGCAGAGAAAAGGTATTGCTCATGGGGAAATACAAGTGGTGCTCTTGAGTAAAACAATGGTACGATTAGAGAGACAGGTGCCTTCAGCGACACTGAGGTTCACAGCTCGAGGGCCAGAGTTTACAAGGTTCTAAGGGGAATGTGGAGTGTGAAGCCTATATAAGTGGATAGCTTGGCTGCCATTTGCAATTTTGAACAAAAAAATGATACCATCTGTTTTACTGTCTGAAGGTCTGTAGAGGTTTTAATAGCTTATGGCAATTTTTTTCAAACACATTTCTTACTATGAGGTTTTCTTGTATATCCTTTCAAATTTATTTTCAATAACTGGGTGAAATAGAAGGATATATATACATCTATATCTATCAATCTTTCATCTACCTACCTATCTATCTATATACATATATTCTGAGGTTTTTTTGTTTTTTTTGTGTTTTTTTATATATATATATATCTCAGAAAAGCCAGTTCAGTCAAGTAAGATCACACAATTGTGTGGCAGACATATTTTTTTTGCTAAATATGTATTTTAATTACTATTTTGTTTTTCTAAAAAATATCCAGTAAATCCAGCGGGTGTTGTTTAGAAATAAAATCTTCTTAGAATGCTAACATTTATGAACTACTTGGAAATGAAGTATTAGCCCACATCATTTTACGCTGTGTTCTGCTTCATTGGCTTCCATACCATATTGTTTTGCGGAAGAAGACAGGAGACACAGATGTTTCCTTCCAGGTACACATTGTTTTAAGAGCGTTCACTTTCCCACATCACCACAGACCACTCTTTTCATAACCATTCTCCAATATACAAGGAAAAAAA
>NW_022111370.1:1678271-1679642 GCF_000313985.2 Echinops telfairi | reverse complement strand
TCATAATAACCTAAATATAACCTGTTCATATTGAAAACATGTAAACGTATACCAACTCGTGTGACACACAGGCAGGGCTGAGTTAAAGAAAACATGCGGCACCTGGACCGCTGATGGCACCTGGGCAGTGCTTCCTCTAAGCTTTGCTCGCATCTATGAGTGGGAACACGATTGCTCAGCATTGTGTCCATAGGAATGGGAAGAACTCCTAATCCTAAGACTGAAGTTGAACCCTTCCCCATTCTGGAACTTAGTAGGAGTCATACATGGAAACATGAAGCAACAGAGAACATCTCCCTTAACTTGTTCTTTTTGTGTGTGCCAGCTATGAAATACATTTTTGTTTTGACAAGTTATACATTGTTTAATAATTAAAGTTTTCAAAATATTTGGAGATATGTAGTTACGGAATTTGTAAAAAATATATTGTGAATCATGTACTTATTTTTCTTGCAGAGTAATATGATAGTGTGATAACTCAAATACGTTAACCCTCAAAATATATTATTTTAGACACATTTGTGTGGAGGAATTGGAGAAAGAAGATGAACATTTCCACTTACAAAAAAGTTTTTTCCAGGTCCTTTTATAATGGATTATCATGGATATTAACAAAATGGATCCAATCACATTGGGTAAAAAGATGGAATAAATACATTTATTTTAAAACATGTCTATAGTTTATTGGAAATTACAACAGTGTTCATGGTTGTGTCCTGAGACAAAAAGTCTGGATGATGGAATAATGACTCTTGGCATAGCCCGCCCAATTCAAATCAGTGTTCTGTTAGTGAGGCTCAAAAGTGAATGGAGAGTACTCCATGTCTGGCATTAACACTGCATTTTCAACCATTTCAGTCGATGTAATCCAGTCACACTCCAAAGTAGTCAATATATTGGTGCTTCTGGGCAATCTCTTCACATTCTCAACTGCATGCTCTTCAAGAGCAAAGATTGCATCTTACTCATTTCAACCTAATTCCTAGCACTTGGGGGGCTCCTGATTTGCCACTTGCTCATTGGTGGTTTGATTGTATCACACTGGGTCTGGGATATATTTAAATGAGTGATACATTCCTAATGCGTTTTTTGAGTGTATATCATTTGATTTGGGAGTTATTCAGCGCTAATCACTAGAGAAAGCCTTGACATTTTGCACTTGAAGCCTAATTACTTTGATTTCTTACATTCTAATGCTTTTTCTAGGCTAATCCTGCACTAGAGACAACAGGCACATAGTTCTCCCTCCCTAAAGCACCTCAAATTGGCAAGGTCAAGAACAAAATTCCTCTGAATGGTTGTGCCAAGGATCTTAATACAAACTTTGAGTCAGGCAAACTTTATGACAAACTATGACCTCTTCTAATGATT
>NW_022111370.1:1671531-1676434 GCF_000313985.2 Echinops telfairi | reverse complement strand
AAAAAAAAAAAAGAAGTCTAGCCTTTCAGTGTCTTTGCAGTGCTTACCTAAAAGGAAACTCAAGAGGTTACAGGTGCAGCAATCAGAGAAGACATCAATGTAGTGAATTTTCCCTTCCTCTCCTCTGGGCAGAAGGAGGTGAACTTTTGGGCATTTTATGGATTGAATCTGTCAGCTGTTTATTTTCTTTTATGCTTTCAGAAGAATCAACACATTTAAATCATGGTGCTGGTGAAGAATATTGAAAGTATCATGGGCTGTTAAAAACACAAACATATCTGTCTTGGAAGAAGTACAACCAGAATGCTCCTTAGAAGCTATGATGGAGAGAATTAGTCTCACCTACTTTGGACATGTCAGGAGAGACCAGTCTCTGGAGGAGGACATTTTGCTTGGTAAAGCAAAGAGGCAGTCAAAAAGACTTCCCTGAAGGACTTCATTGAGATGGATTGATACAGTGGCTGCAACAATGGTTTCGGCCAAGACCAAGTGTGAGGATGGGGCAGGGCAGTGTTTCATTCTACTCCACAGAGGGGCGCTATGAGTCAGAACCGACCTGAGGGCATCTAACAGGAATAGCAACAGCAACATGGTCCCACCACATGTCAGAGCATCCATCACAGAGTGGACACCTGCAGTTATGTTCCAGATAATCACTGCTGACACCATGGCCTTGTGCTTCACAGGTCCTGGAGGCTGTTATTGACTGTACTCCTCGGCAGGGCTGTTGGCAAAGTGCCACATCCTTTTACAAAGTTCCCTTCTCATAACAGTTCTCCTACAAGTTCAGGGTTTCCCTTTTACAGAGTTTGCTCAAAGCAGCTATGCCAGTGGGGCACTTGAACTCTCCAAAGCGCAGCTCTGCCTCCTCCAATATTCAGAACTCCTGGGACATCACAGAGCTCCGAAAAACAGCTTCTGGTTGTCTTGTTATCATTTGATCATTTTGTGATATTTACGTTTTCAGTGTAGTTTCTCTTGCCAAATCATGTAGTTTATTTGTTTTCTTTTACCATGGGGTATAATTTCACAGCCCAAAATAAATCCTTCTACCTCTCTAAACAAAGTAAGGAGCTGTCAAATCAACAATTAGCCTCAACATACAAATCCCCAAAATACTCTTGCTGGGTTTAATTTTGTTGTTGTTGAGCTAGTGACTCAATGGCCTTCATCCAAGAAAGTGAGTGATTATTTTAGTATGCTGACAAGGAAAAGGGAGAAGTGTGTGGGAACAAAATCTCCACAATTGCTATTTTCTTTGCAGCTACACGGGTGCAGTCATTCATAGGGCTCCAATATTGATGGTTGAAGCATAAGTCCCCTCTCCCCTCAAAGGTTGAGTACCATCATTTCCATTGGAAACTGCCAACAGGTGATCCAAAGTAACAAAGCTTCTACCTGCTGCAGCACTGCTGCCATCATGGAGAACCTTCAATTCCGCAGGAAATAAATAATGGGAACAAAAGAATATTTCTTCTTTGCTAGCAGTTTAACTTCTGGGGGAGGACTTGAGACTGCATTTTTAGCTGTTTGTTTTCAGTGTTTATTAGTGTTTAAATTAAAACGTGTGGGATTTAGTCAACATGTCTTATTACCACTGCAGTTGTATGCAACGCAACACTTTAACTACCACAGAAAATACCATGCTCATCTATATTTATAACCGTGTATTTTTAAAGCCAGAAAACAATGCAACAACACATATTTTTAAATGGTGTTTTCTCTAAGCAGTGCTATATCAAAATGCCTGTTGTTTCTAGGGCTCATTAATAATTGAAGACAGGATGTATTTCCAGGGGATAAACTTCTTCTGTTCCAAGAACAATAGAAAAATATTAGGATAAAAGAAAATAACTTTATTTATGGTATTTGTGTGTGTGTGTGTGTGTGTAGTTGAATTCAAAGAAGTATACAGGTGGAAAGTATATATAAAAATATTTTTTAATGTGTAAAGTAAAACATTTTTTGAGCATATGCCTGAATATATAGCACTTCAGTGTCCCTTATCAAACTGTGTATCATCTAGGAACTATGTTCTCTGAAACTTGCCTGAAAACATCACTGAGCTCATATAAATTCATTCCTCAGATGTTCTAAGTTACCCTACATGCATTTTATGATACTATTTTTATTAAGTTTGGCTTGTCAAAATATGCTTGAGTACAGATTTAATTTTCACCTCTGTCAAGTTTGAAAACCTTTTTAATTTTTGAAATAGACCAAGTGAATATAAATAAACAACTTAGAGAATAATTTCCCAGCGCACTCTATATGTCATTGTTGGACTCCTGGTTGTGTAATGGTTAGGCATCAGGCTGCAATATACATGATCAACAGTTCAAAACCACCAGGAGCTCCTCTGAAGAAAGATGAGCTTTCTACTCCAGTAAACAGTTCCAGTCTGAGAAATTCAATAGTGAATCGATGGCAGTGAGTTTGATTTATATAGTATTTCATTATGATAAACTATATAAAGTTTGTTTTAAGAGTCTTATGTTCACAACATTGCAGGAGAAATCCTCTTAGCTTCAGTATCGCTTGGGGCTTCAGGATCTAGTGTACCAGTATACCAGGAGTCATTCAGTATATTCGAACACATCGAAATCTCATGTATGTCAAAATAGAACTGTACTCCGTGGAGGTGTCTTTCTTCCAACTTGACTCTGAGTGACCACCAATTCCCAACCTTTCGGTTAACAGTTAATACTTTCAGGACTGAATGTTAAAGGAAGCTTGTGAGTAGCCTGTCTCTCGCTAGGTGACCTCCGTGTCTATTTGTTCAGTGGAAGTGGGAGAAATACAGCAATGGAGAGATGGGTTGAGTCTGGCCATTGACACCCATGATCTGGTTCACAGCAGCTAGAAGAGAGAGGAGAGCAGGTTGGCTAGTCTGAAGTTTAAAGAGTTGTGCAGGACCTGTGCCTATGGCATAACCTAGACAAAGGGGGCTGGGTTGTTGAGAATTTGTGAAGGTCAAAAGGCAAAATGGCCCATGGGCACCCTGGTGAGGCTAAGTGAGGTGGCCCACACTGAGTTAGCCAGAACCAGACCAGATGAAGAGAAGATTTTTGAGCCTGTGGATGGGTGCATATCACTGCCTATTTTGTGGATGATCTATCCTGATTTGACTTTGTGTATGGATGTGGATTCATGAGGTTCTAACTGGAATGAAGATCCTCCACCTCAAAGAACATGCTTGTCTCCTCAGAGCACTGGGCTGATATAAATGGGTAGTAAGTTGAATACCCTAAATGGAGGGGGCGGCAGGGTGGTGGTGGAGATAACCGCATGAAGTGGCTGGCTTACAAACTTTCATGGGTGGGACAATGTGTCCATAGGATTATAAGATTATGGTGTGGGTGTTCACATAAATGCACTTGTTAAATATAGAATATTTTTGTTTTGTTCACTTATACAATATTATGTTTAAATGAGGCTGACACATTTTGAGCTGTATGCATTTTAATTTAATCCTTTTAGGCACAAATATGATTTTATTACTGTCTTTGTTTTAGAAACTATGTATGGCTAAAGAGTTGTGTAAAAATATCAACTTGACAAGGGGTGGTGTGTGGTAGTTACATAATTTCATTTCAACTTGAAGTGTAGGGGTGGAGTCTAGCCCTATCAATCAGGCCACAGTCTGATGGTGCCTCTTTGTGGGCATGACTGTCATATAAGGAAGGTCCTGAGAACCTCAACCAACCCCACTGTCAGAACCCTGGAGATGCGTTTACTGCCACTGGATCCACAAGACTTTGCACCCATTGGCCAGTGATATTTCTGTATTCGGCATCACTGCTTGTGACTACATGGGTCTAAAGAGGGACTTATGGGCCAGTATCAGACTTACGAATTTAAGTTGAACTGGGTTGGGATGTTTTCCTGATATACAATTGTTCTTGATCTAAAGCTCTTTTTTACACATATATGAGTGTCACTGGGTTTGTTTCTCTAGTAAACCCGGCTTCACACATGATATTTTCAGTTGCTTCATATATGCAGGTGAACATTGGATATTGAATAAGGAAGACAGAAGAATGGTTTCAGTTGAATTAGGGTGCCTGGGAAGAATATTGAAAGTACCATGGACTGCCAAAAGGACCAAGGCATTTGTCTTAAAAAAAGTACAGTCAGAACGCTCCCAAGAGACAGGATGGCAAGACTTGTCTCATGTGCGTTGGACATGTTATCAGGAAAGACCACTCCCTGGAAAAGGACATCCTGCAGTGTAAAAGAGGAAGACTCAGGATTAGGAGGACTGACACAGTGACTGAAACGATGGGCTCGAACACAACAATTGTGAGGATGTCACAAGACTGAGCAGTGTAGCCTTCATTGTAGATAGCGTTGCTATGAGTCAAAACACACTAGATGGCACCTAACAACAAGATCATGAAGGCAGTGATCCAGCATAGCTTTATATTTTAAGTTGAAAATGTAAAACCAAGGAACTGCCATTTTAGGATAGAATTTTATTGATTTGGACACTTCACTTTTTCCTTTTCTAGTAATTTGAAATTCCAAGCCTAGCTTAGCCTTTTTGTTTGTTTGTTTTTTAAGGACAGGAAAGCAGGTAGAATGTTCCCTAACTGAATTATAAATTAATTTACAATATTCAAAATGTCAGTGTGCCCAGGTATTTCTGAGATTTTTTTCAATCAAAAGTCCTGTGACCCAAGAAAGAACTCATTCTATAATAAACTATCATTGTTGTTCTTACCCATGGGTTTTTCTAATCCACGTGATGCATTTCTGCCTCTCTATTTTTATACATGCATTGCGGTACAAAATGTTCCGGCAAAGTTGAATATCATCTCATAGAATAGAAGCATTGACTTGTCTGACATGATTAAATAAATCTTACACACACACACACACAACTTTAATAACAATGTGTTGT
>NW_022111370.1:1663117-1664140 GCF_000313985.2 Echinops telfairi | reverse complement strand
CTCATGGCAAACCCATGTGTATAGAGTAGAAATGCCCCATGGGGTTTTCGATCTGTGAATGTTCATTTCACCAAAGATTAAGATTGGGCTAACATCAACTGTTACATTGCTCAGAAAGACCGTGTTCTGTATCCTGTTTTGTGAGTAACGTCTGAGCTCTTAAAAACTTGCAAGTGGCTATCTAAGATACCTTGATTAGACTCTTCACAAAGGAGTGGGATGGAAACTAAAGACTCAAGGGAGCAATTAGTCCAAAGGATGAATGTACCATATGCACCACAGTCTATATAACCTGAGGTCAGAAGAACTAGATGATGCCTCCCTACCAGTATCTACTACTCTGACCGGGATAATCACAGACCAGAGAGTGCTGGACAGAGCAGAAGAACATTCACAACAAAAATTCAAATTTATATGAAAAACCAGACTTACTGGTCTGATAGGGATTGGAAGAACCCCAACACTATGCCCTAAGACAATCTTCTGACCTGGACCTAAAGCCATTCCCAGAAAACATTAATCAGCTAAGTAACAAACAAGTCCATAAAATAATAATGGGCTTGAAGAAAGTGCTGCAGAGAGCAACCAACTATAAAAGCACAAAGACACTTCATCGAAATTAAAGTTGAGAAGATAATCAAGCGTATAGAATCCAAATGAAAGGAAACTGGAAGCCAGGGTAGAAATGGGGTGAGAGCTAATGCATTGCAGGGCATGGAACCAATGTCATGAAACTCTGTGAACAAACTCTTGAAACGGACACTAGTTTTCTCTGAGAACTCTACATTTTCACCTAAAGTATAGTGAAAATATAAAAAATAAAGACTAGCTTTGGAAGAGAAAACAGGCATCAACTGAATTAATGTAGGGAAGGTAGGGGCAAGATTGCAGAGAGAACATGAGTTCATTAATTTGCTCAAGGTTGCAAAACCAGCTAATGACTGCATAATATGAAGGAAGTCATTCAACAACTCTGAGTCTCATTTTGTTTTGTTTATAGGATGACATTAGCAGTAGTACTCC
>NW_022111370.1:1661551-1662560 GCF_000313985.2 Echinops telfairi | reverse complement strand
ACTCAGTGTCCCTCACTGACCCATATTGCTACAGGGGACAACATGGGAGACACAGTGCAGTAATTATGCCAAATCTGATCCCACCACACTGAGGCAAAACACTAAGGGTGTGCAACAGAACAACAAGGGAAACAGAGCAACGAAGTCCCCAGGGAATATCAAACATAGACTGTGGGGCCAAGACATGGCAACCCATTAGACTTAGAAAACACTCCTAAAGGTCAACAAACAGATGTTGAACTATTTACAGGCTCTTCTTTTTTTGTAGCTGTTTGTTTGATTGTTGTTGTTGTTGTTGTTGTTTTGTTTCTTGTTGCTTTGTTTTGTTCTGTCTTATTTTTTGTGCATATTATTATCCCTGCCAGTCTATCTGGATAAGATAGGAAGGATAGGACACAATCACTGAAGACAAAGCTGGTGCATAAGCAAATGTGGTGAAGAAAGTTGACGGTGCCCAACTATCAAAATAGATAGTGTCTGAGGTCTTAAAGACTGGAAGATAAACAAGTGACTATCTAGCTCAGAAGCAACAAAGCCCACATGGAAGAAGCACAGCAGCCTGTGTGATCACGAGGTGTCGATAGGATCAGGTGTCAAGCATCAAAGAACAAAAAAATCATATCATTGTGAATGAGGGGGAGTGCAGAGCCCATCTGTAGGCAACTGGACATCCCTTTACAGAAGGGTCATGGGGAAGAGACAAGCCAGTTAGGGTGCAATAAAGCACCGATGAAACATACAGTTTTCCTCTAATTCTTTAATGCTTTTTCCATCCCACTATCATGACCCCAATTCTACCTTACAAGTACAGCTGGACAAGAGCATGTACACTGGTACAGATAAGAACTGGAAACACAGGGAATCCAGGACAGATAACCCCCTCAGGACCAAGAATGAGAGTCAAGATATCAGGAGGGTAAGGGGAAGGTGGGGGAGAAAGGGGAAACAAATCACAATGAGCTACATATAACCCCTTCTCTGGGGGACGGACAACAGAAAAGTGGGTGAA
>NW_022111370.1:1658029-1661320 GCF_000313985.2 Echinops telfairi | reverse complement strand
TTTTTTTCCTTTCCTACTATGAGTTAGTATAGAAAGAATGCCTAGGAAAATCTAAAAGTATTAATTAAATTACTACTTGAATATTTGTGCTATCTCTAATTCACTAACATTTATTATGAGAAAATGGCTTCGCAGAGGTAAGATTTTCAGTGAAATGAAATATACAACAGTGTGATATGAAATTGGTGTGTGTGTTTTACCTTCTTGCAAATGAACTTATTATATTTCTGCTTTACTTGACTGGTCACCAAAGATTTTTCCATGACTCTATGAAAGTAGAAATTGGATGAACTTTTCTTAATTGGCTAAAAAAGCACCTCAAAGCCAAAGTTCCAAAAGAGGCATGCTCTACTTCTTAGTGGAAAGGCTCGCACAGACTGCACGTTGCAAATAGGACCAACCTGGTGCCACAGAAATGGGAAAGAGGGACAAAAGGACAGGAACTTTTAAAGATAGAAATACTCATGATGAAGATTGATTGCTTAGGCCAGGTTAGTTTTCCAAGGCCATGGACCCGTTAGGTTTAAGATGGCAAACAACCAAATGTGACTGCTAATTAGACATGCAATGAAATGTCACAAGAAAAGGTTAACTATTTTAAAGAATGGTATGTATTCTTGTATTTAAAATGTCATTGTTATTAGTTTCAAAATAAGAGTTCACTGACAAAATCGGGACCAATGCTTGTACTGCAGAGGCATTCAGGAATATTTTATTATTTTTTTCCACATCATAAAAGACTGAAAAATAACATAAAATCCAAGCCCATTGCCGTAGAGCCAATAGCAACTCATAGTGAGCCTATATAGAGTTTCTAAGACTACGAATCTTTCCTTGACATCTCGATGTGCTCACATAACTGTCCATGGATGCAGCAGCGAAATCAAGGGTGTATTAGATTAGAAAAATCTGCTGCAAAAGACTCTTTGAAGTCTTATTAAGCAAGGCTGTCACTTTTTATACACTTGTCCCAAACCATGCTTTTTCATAAACCTCATATACATATGATAGCTAGACATTGAAAGAGGAAGATTGAAGGAGAATTACTACTGTTATATTGTGGTATTCGTGAGGAATATTGGATATGCCATGGATTGCCAGAAGAATGAGCAAATCTGTCTTGCAGGAAATACAGCCAGAAGTTCCCTTAGATGTGAGGATGGTGGGACTTCACCTGCCTTAATCCGGACATGCTATTAGTGGAGACCAATTGCTAGAAAAGACATCACAGTATGTGAGGTTAAGATTCCAAGGTTTATGGACACATTCAAAATGAGGGGAAATCTCCAGAGGATGGATAGACTGAGCAATTGCAACACTGAGCTCACACATGCAATGATTGTGTGGGTGGTAAAGGACCAGGCCACAGTTCATTCTGTGATATAGAAGGTCGCTATGAGGTAGGATCAATTCAACAACAGGTGCATTTTCTCTGAGAACCATTATAATAATCGTGAGTGGTCAGAGAAAAGATCTCTGAGGTAATGTTTAAGGAGAAACTTCACTGAAGACCAAGAGACAGGAACCAATACCAAGAGCCGAGCTGAGAACACTTGGAGTTGGCTCCCTGTTTTGTCTCTATGTGCTGCAATCCGGGAGGCCAGTTCCAGTAGGTGGATGCTGCAGGGAAAAACATTGATGTGCTCAGTCAGTACTGGGAATGCCACATTACAGCTTCCATTTCCCCATCTCATGTTCGAGGCAGGCTTCCATCTCCTCGATAGAGCAACTTTGACTCAGGAAATTCAGGAATAGGTTCTCTTGGCTTGTAATTTTTCAATTTTGTAATCTCTTTGATCCAAACTCTGTTATTTTTAAGTGCCAGTGAGTAGATTGCAGCTCATGGTGAGGCTTTGTATAACAGAATAAAATACTGACCAGTGCTGTATCATTTTTACAATGGTTGTTTGCTTGAGTCCAGTATTTCAGCCAATGTGCCAACGCGGCTCATGGAGTGTCATCCTCTTTCACAGCACCTCTACTCTACCAAACATGATGCACCATATATAATCGTGTATAAGCTGAATTTTTCAGCACATATTTGTGATTAGTAGTCCAAGGCGCAATCCATTTTTCTACAAGGGCTCCTTGTCAGCATATTTTTAATGCAGTTTTTTTGTGGTAAAATGAGGTGCCTTGGCTGATATTTGGGTCGGCTTATATTTGAGTATATATGGTACTTTTTTTCCCCTGCTATTGGTCTGTTCTGATAACATGTCTATAATACATGAGACAAAGTCTTACCAGTCTCACTTCTAAGGGGAATTCTGGCTCTACTCCCTCCAAGGCAGATTTTATCTATGGTATTTTCAATATTATTTGCCCAAAAGTTAATTCAAATGCACCAGTTCTTCAATATTCTTCCTTGTTCATGGCTCAAATTTCATGTGCATGTGAAGTGATAAAAAATATCATGGTTTGGATTAGGTGTGCTTTAGTTCTCAAAATAACATCTTTGCTCATTAATACTTTAAGAAGATCTTATGCAGTAGTTTTGTCCACCAATCAATCATTTAATTTTTTGACTTGGCTTCTGTTAGTGTCAATTGAGGATCAAAATAAAATGAAATACTTGATCACTGAGGTCTTTTTTCTGTTTATCATGTTGCCTCTTGGTCCGGTTGTGAGGATTTTAATTTTCTTTCATCTGACTGTAGTCCATTCAAAGTCTGTGCACTATTCATTGCACCCTTGAGCACTTCTAGAAGTCAATGTCATGGCATTGAGCATTGTTAACTACTGTTGAGATTACCCCTGATCTTGGATGCCTCTGTGTACGATGGAATGAAGAATTCCCTAGACGTGTGCCATTTCCATAGCTGTTGGCCGCTTGGGATATTGATATCCACAGGGCTTGTGCTTTGTTCTGTTTCTCACACAACTCTTACAGCCCATCGAGTTCTGTATGGAGGAGACAGTTCTTGTTTTGTATTAGTGTGAATTCATCCAGAGGCATCTTAAGAGAAAGGTCTGGTGTAGCCACTGAAAACCCTACGGAGGCAACTGCCTAATTATTATGAACGATGGTTTTTACATTATCACTGACCTAGCTTATTTGATCAACAGCTGCCTTTCATAAAGTTGATTTTCTCAAGTTGTCCACTACATTTTTTTTTCTAGAGAGTGTTGTTAGTCTTGAAGCTTCTCTGAACCCTGATTGATATGACAGCAACAAGCCAGGTTCCAGTGGCAAGTGGAGGTGAGGCCTAAGGGGCATTGGCTGGGAAATGAATGGTGTCTCCAACAGAGTAGATGAGAATTCTACCACAGAGCCACCATTGGTCCCCTTAC
>NW_022111370.1:1654576-1657929 GCF_000313985.2 Echinops telfairi | reverse complement strand
ACAGGAGAATCTGTATTAAAGGATGGCGGCATGATCTGGGATACCTTGAAGGTCCCAAATACCTGTGACTGCGTTTCCATAGGTCACCGGATGATCTGCCTTGTCCTTTACACTCATGATGCGGACGAGTGCACAATCAACAGTGATTATAGACCCCTCAGTGGCTGAGGACATGAGCTCTGACAAGGCGCTGAAAATGGGGAATCCACTTGTGCTTTACAGATGATGATACATGTCAACACAGTGATTTCCTACCACAGAGCCACCATTGGTCCCCTTACGCAGCAGCAGAAGGAAGTGTAATGCTCATGGCTGACTGACAGTTGAAGGCACACCTCCTTCACAGCACCGGGATGTAGGGCCCTGATTAGTCCCATTGCTCAGATATGATAACAAGCTTATGGGGTCAAATAACCTGTTCTAGATGGTGGTTCATATGTAAGGACATGTAATCCCTCCTTTCTCACTCCCTCTAAGTCAATATGAGCAGCTCAAACAAGGCCAGGGGCTGCAGGTGGACCAGACCATCCATTGCTCATGTGTCAGTTCAGTGTGACGCCAAAGAAAATGAAAACAAGTCCATGAGAACCGAACTATGACCCGAGACTCTCCCACCTGAATTTTGAGAACACCTGACGAACCAATTTGATGCATTGAATATTAATGCTAGAACACCTGATGAGCTGTGGTAGGCCATAAAAAACATCATTTATAAAGAAAGCAAAAGGTCATTTAAAAGACAGGAAATAAAGAAAAGATCAAAGTGGATTTCAGAAGAGACTCTGAAACTTGCTCTTAATTGTAGAGGAGCTAAAGTAAAAGTAAAAATTTATGACATCAAATAGCTGACTAGACATTTTTAAAGGGCAGCTAGATAAGACAAAGCCAAATATTCAAATGGAATCCGTAAGAACTTAGAATCAGAAAACCAAAAAGGAATAACATGCTCAGCATATCCTAAACTGAAAGAAATAAAGAAAGCATTCAAGTCTCGAGTTGCGATCTTGAGATTCTCCAGACAAAATAATGAACAATTCAGGAAGCATCAAGAGAAGGTGGAAAGAATACAGAGTCACTGAAAATGCCCTCAGTGAGTGGGAAGGAGACATGCCAGTCAGGGTGCGATGTAGCAACAATGAAAAATACAACTTTCCTCTAGTTCCTAAGTGTTTCCTCCCCGCTCCCACTACCATGACTTGAATTCGACCTTGCAAGTCTGGCTAGACCATAGGATGTACACTGGTACAGATAGGAACTGGAAATCCAGGGAATCCAGGGTGGATGATCCCTACAGGACCAGTGGTGTGAGTGGCGATACTGGGAGCTTAGAGGGAGAGTGGGTTGGAAAAAGGGAAGTGATTACAAGGATCTACATGTGACCTCCTGCCTGGGGGGCGGACAACAGAAAAGTGGGTGAAGGGAGACATCGGACAGAGCAAGATATTACAAAATAATAATTTATAAATTATCAAGGGCTCACGAGGGAGAGGGGAGCGGGAGGGAGGGAGAAAATGAGGACCTAATTCCGGGGGCTTAATTGGAGAGGAAATGTTTTGAGAATGATGAGGGCAATGAATGTATAAATGCGCTTTGCACAATTGACGTATGTATGGATTGTGATAAGAGTTGTATGAGCCCCTAATAAAACGATTTAAAAAAACAAAAAAACAAAAACACAACATTTTATTTACCATAGTCCATGACACTGTAAGCCCAATTTCATCTTTTAGTTGCTACCAGAAATCTTCGGCGTGTGCAAGGCTTAGAGATGCCGCTGCCTCCGTGTATTCTGTCTCTGCCTTCCTACTCCCATATACATCATTGTATCTATTATCATGTCTTTAAAATTTGGAAGTGATTAGATTTAGGACCTCACCCCCACGACCCCCCTCCCCCGCCTCACTATTGTATAGTCTCATTACTATGACAAGAGAAAAATCCCTTCTTTCTGTACAGTATTCCATATACAACAAGAGAGTGGCATCTTCAGTGTAAGTTGCATGGGGACATAATTCAAACCCTAAAAACACATGAATGCAGCAAGTGTGCATTTTTATGCTAACTATATTTACCCAATCATTAACCACCAGCATTTATCACTACAGTCCACCAAAAATATGATTACCAACACATTTGATTGACAAAAATCAATGATATGAACCTATCTTCTCTCCTTCAGAAGACAGGAGACTGTCAAGATACTAGTTTGTAGAGTCTCGGTGACTTAGACATGTGGTCTTAGGAAGGAGCAGTATGCCTACCAGTTCCATGCATATCCTCTATTTCATTGTCTCTTCCAATAGACTTGAGTGTCTATTAATAACCAACTCTATCATTATCAACAGAAGCAATGTTTTAGTAATTAAAGGCTGGTGTTCAAATCCCTGCTCTGCAATTTTGCACAACTTAGTCACTGCTTACTGCAGCTTTTTTGGTAATTGTTCATTATGTTGTCAAATACTCATTATGGGCCAGTGACTCTTCTATGCTTTTTGAATTTAATCTTCCCAAGAGTCCTAAAATATTGACTCCATTTTATGGAAGATGAAACCATGCTTGGAGAGGGAGACTGAGTTTTCATGACAAATGCAATTAATAAACTGTAAAGCTGGCATCGGTACCCCAGGTTTCTGATCTAGTAGCCTCACTTTCTACAAGACATGCAGAATTTCAGAGCCATAGTGAAATGACTACAGCAGGAAACAGAAGGAACTTAATAAGAAGGGATTCCTACAGAGTTCCTATAGATTCTCAACAAAACATTAGTTCCTGGTTGCTGTTAGCTGCCCCTGAGTTGACAGGAAATGCTCTCTGGACCATTGTGAGCTCTAGAGTTTTGTTTTCCTGGTATTTCAAAGTAGAGAGCCAGGCCTTTCTTGTTGGTTCTTAGTCTCTTAGTTCTGCCGAAATTCATTTTACATCATAGCACATGGAAGCTTCCACACGTATGGGTGATGACTGGCCAGGAATTGGAAGTAGGTCCCCTGCATGAAAAATAAGATTTCCAATTCTGAACCTGTTCTGTCAAATTTCTGATGATATTGATTTGCTGCCTAAGCTAGGACCAAGTGTTCGTGGGAGTGTCAGATGAATTTAAAAGTCAGAAAGAAAAATGAAATATGGCTCCTGACAGGTTGGAATAGAGAGTGGATTACGAATTCTTGGTCGTGTTGCTCCACCTGAAACTTTGCTTCCTCTTTTACCAAATTGGGAAAGCCCTGCCTAAGTCACTGGGTGATTATGGTGGAAATTGTGAACTAAGGACAGTGGACATTCCACTCTATAGAGGCACTGACACAATGGCCTCCACCCCTACCCTGCATCTAACACTCTCTCCATTATCCTCAGCGTCA
>NW_022111370.1:1650937-1653867 GCF_000313985.2 Echinops telfairi | reverse complement strand
CACAGTTCCACTCTGACACACGTGGGCTCAAGGGTGCCAGAGTTATGTTGATGACAACAGGTGGCGTGGGGAGAGTCACAGGTAGCTGATGATTTCGTTCCCAGGAAAAAAAAAATGCCACTCTCTGAGGAACTCCAGGTTCTGTTTCTAAAGTGTCTGCGTGACTATTTAACTTCCTAAGCAATTCTTTGCCCCACTCAACCAAAACCTTGTATTGCCTCTTTGGGACATAGGCTCCTATGAATCAGCTCAATCAAACTAAGTGACTTCTCCACAGATCACAGTCCACATCAGGAAGCACCTGGGGTGAGAGATTTGAAGTCTCAAGATGGCAGTTCATTAGAGCTGGGGCTTCTCAGATTCCACCATGTGCCTATGCGTCTAGGGGGGTGGTAGTGTCTTAGCTCATTTATAATTCATTTAGCTCCATTGTCTTTGCTGTTCAGAGTCTGGTCCATGAACTAGCAGCTCAGGCAACATTTGGGAGCTGTTAATAATCGTTAGAAATGCAGACTAGCAGGTCCTCCCCACACTCAGGGCTGCAATTTACCAAGATCCCCAAGTGATCTCTGGGCACATTACCGTTTGAGAAGCACTGTCTTGGAGATGATCCAGCCCCCCTCATTTCCTAGGGGTAAAAGGCTGAGCCTTAGCCAAGAGACGTGCCAGATTGTTTCCCACAAATTTAAATGTAAATTCCAGGACGATGGTACCATTTTAATTCCTCTGGGCCATCAGCAAAATCAAAATAGTTCTAGCTATCAATTTGTTATACTGTGGTGGTTGGCGTGCTGTTATGATGCTAGAAACTATGTTAGTGATACTTAAAATACCAGCTGGGTCATCTATGGTGGGCAGGTTTCAGCAGAGCTGCTAAACAAAGGCACACTGGGAAGAAAACACTAGCAATCTACTTTTGAAAATTAGCAATGAAAGTGGCTGATGTAGTTCTGGAAGCTGATGTCCTTGTTGGAAGGTTCTAAATACACAATGGCTGCAGCGATGGACACTAGCATGTCCACATCGTGGGGCTGGTGTGGGACCAGGGTGTGTATTGTTTTGTGTGTGGGATTGCCATTGGTTGAATTCACTTCAGCAGCAACTAATAACAATGACAAAATTGTATCACATTGGCCTTGCTTTCTTCTTGATAAAAATGGTACATTATCTAAGATATTAATTTATCAATTTATCAATCTTAAAGAATCATGCAAACAAATGTCTATGCTACAATTGAACTAACATCATCTTAACGGATACATAGGGACCTTCAAAACGTTGGTAGACAATTGGAATAGAAGACTGTGGGGCTTTTCCCCCCTGAAAACTTTTAGAAGCCCCTTTGTGTGTGTGTGTGTGTGTGTGTATGTGTGTGTAATTCTGTGAGTATACATTTGCACATGCATATATGAATACCAGGTATAGAACTGGGCCATATATGACAAACATTGTCCTATTTAATTTAGAATGTAACCTACTTCGCAGCCAAGTTGCTAAAAAAAGAATCATTTTTCTCAATCTCTGAGGGGCTCTTAAAATGGATGGGCCCCTGGGACTCTGCCCCATGTTTTGCTGCTGGAGGACAAGTAGCCTAATATCAGTGGGCTTCATTTCAGATGGTGAGACATTGGGCGCATGAGCACCGGTGGGGAGACTCCCGAGTAGAGGTGAGTACTTTTCATTTAGTGCTCAGGACCCTTGTACTTGTGACCTAGAGCGAAAGAAGTGGGGCTGAGATGGGAAAATATCGAGTGGGAGAGAGCAAGAGGAAGACATTGGTGAAGAGGACTGTGCTGGAACTATCCGTTCATTCATGAACCAAGGATTTATTCAACCTTTTCAGTATGCCGGAGATTGTTCTGAGTGATGTGGACATAGCTGTTCACAAGGTGAGCCAACCTCCTGCCCTCAGACGGGTTCCCTTCTACTGGTGACCAGGAGGGTGCAGGGAAACACTCAGTGAATTGGACAACCTGAGGCCATAGAAGGTGCTGTGAGAAACTGAAGCAGTCAGCCGAGGTCCTCTGAGAAGCAAGAGGACCAGAAGATGGCAGCCAAGTGCAGACACCAGGAAACACCTTCCTTGGAGGGCAACAACTCCAAGGTAAGCATGACCTTGGAAGGGTCCAGGCGCCCAGAAGGCCAGCATTGGCGCAAGGTAGGGAGCCAAGATTGCAGGAGTCAAGGAAGGAGATCTGACTAGAGTCAGCCAAAACGATGAGGCCTGTGAATCATGATGAGAAGGCAGTTGTAATTGAGTTGATTCACTGTGACACATGGCTATGGGCGCTGCAGCAGTTCTCAACCTGTGGGTCTCCACCTCTTTGTGGATTGAAGGACGCTTTCACAGGGGTCACCAGATCCACTATGGTAGCGAAATGACAGTGTTGAAGTAGCGACGAAAATAATTTTATGGACGAGAGGTCACCACAACAGGAGAATCTGTATTAAAGGATGGCGGCATGAGGAAGGTTGAGAACCACTGGGGTTAGAGGACAACTATGCTCCGTGGAGTTTCCACCCGTGGACTTTTGAAGTAGATCATTGGTCTTTTCTATGGAGGGCTCTCTAGGTCAGTGGTTTTCAACCTTCCTAATGGCACAACTCTTTAATACAGTTCCACATGTTGAGGTGACCCCCAAACCATAAAATGATTTCCATTGCGACTTCATAACTTTCATGTTGCTACTGTTATGAATCAGGTGACCCCTGTGAAAGGGTGGTTCGACCCCCAGAGGGATCACAGCCCACAGGTTGAGAACCGCTGCTCTAGGTCGATTGGACCCGCCAGTGTTTCCATTAGCACCCAGATGTGATTACGTGCCCCTCACCCAGCGATCCCACGGGTCATGGAGAAACCTCCGGCTTGGTTGCCCTGAAGTTATTTTGGAGACAGGGTCACCTCTCACGTTACAGAGCAGAAACGGTCC
>NW_022111370.1:1638157-1650022 GCF_000313985.2 Echinops telfairi | reverse complement strand
CCATCAGCTTTCTTCACCACATTTGCTTATGCACCCATTTGTCTTCAGTGATCCGTTCGACACCCCGTGATCACACAGGTTGATATGTTGTTCCCCCTTCTTTTTTTAAGCTGAAAATAATCCCATCTTTCTTTTCTTTTTTAAAAAGCAATGTCTTGGGGGCTCTTACCAGCTCTTATCACAATGCATCCATACATCCATTGTGTCAAGCACATTTGTACATATGTTCACCATCGTTTTTAAAACATTTTCTCCCTACTGGAGTCCTTGGTATCAGTTCATTCTCCCCATTCCCCCTCCCTCATGAACCCTTGATATATATAATGTCTAGATATACATTATTATTTTTCTCATGTTTTACACTGACCAAACGCTGTGTCCCTTCACCCACTTTTCTGTTGCCTGCCCCACTGGGAGGGGGTTCTGTGTCAATCATTGTGATCGGTTCTCCTTTTCTCCTTCCTCTTTCCCCTTCCCCTCCTGGTATCACGACTCATTATGGTCATGAAGGGTTTATCTGTCCTAGATTCCTCCACAGGGCATTCTTGGCCATGGTTTTTATAGAAACCTATTGCCAGGGCTTTCTGCGATGACTCTGTGGGTGGTTCCAAACTACCAACCTGTAGGTTAGCTGTTGGCTACAAAACATTTGTGCCGCCCAGGAACTCCCAGGTCATAGTTAGGAGTAGGAAGTGTACTCTCAGCACAACAGAAGATTCGTGGGAGCCTCCTTCTGATGTCGTGAAGGGTAGAAGTTAGACTCTCGGAGTCATAGCAGAGCACAGGTTCATGGACTTAAAGTTGGAAACAATGAGGTCTTTCCTTACACTCCTTTATACCATCTCTTTTGACCTTCAGATGTGCTTCTTAGACACCAGACATTGTGTCTCCATGGAGATGAACTGCACACATCCCTGACCGAAAGCAACCGATGGTCTCCACTGCTGACAGCTGCGATCCTCAAATGCTGTTTACTGTACAGGGAGCTTGTGAACTCTTAAAATGACGAGATTCCACTCCGATGTGCTGAATAGGAAGCGTGGGAGGTGGGGCTGTGGTTGTGGTTGTTGGTCACCTCTGGGATGGGACAGGAGTAGGGATCACACGGATAGATGCATCATGACAGTAAATCCATGAAACCAGAATCAAACACACAAAAACACTCACTGCCATCGAGTCGTTGCCAATTCGTAGTGACCGTGTAGAGCAGGCAGAACTCCCGCGGGAGTTTCTAAGAATGCGCGGCTATATGGGAGTAGAAAGCCCTCTTTCTCCCAAGGAGCGGCTGGGGAGTTTGAATTGAAGACTTTGTGATTAACGGCCTAATGCATAACCATGACACCACAGGAGACCCTAAATTCACCCAATATTTTGAAAATGGGGCTGATCACTCATCATATGCCAGGTCCTGGACTAAGTAAGTGTATACATTTCATAATCTGTTCCTTATCTAATCCCTACCTGCTGGCCTCTCTTAGCAGCCTGGCGCTTAACCCAATGTGCCACCAGGGCTTCTTTTAAGTGCTCTGTAAACACATGTTAAAGGAAGGGAGTTATACAAACAAGGAAAACCCCAAACAGGCTCACTGTCATCGAGTCAATTTGGACTCATCGCAACCCTCGAGGTCAGGGTAGAACTGCCCCTGGGGGGTTCCCAGACTGTTCACTGTGAAGGAGCAGCACACTGCTTTCTAGGCCAGCACCCACATTCTAAAAGCAACCATCTGTTCTCCTGCTCCAGAACTGCCTCTTATTTATTTGCAATACTGCCAAGCTACCGGTTAAATCTGAGCTAATCTAAGAAACAGGTCATAAGTGAAGGAGAGCTTGATTCAATGTAATATTGGAAAGCTGAAAAGCCCAGGAAAGCAAAAATCCAATAAGTATTGACCAAGGTCCTTCATTTCTAGTTTGCTTTGACAATAACCTTTATTTTTCAATTAATTAAGCTAGCTCTACCCCAAGTCAAATACCAGGCTGGATTTGGCAGCATCTGTACAGAACTAGCTCCTCGGTTGCTCTCATCCATGCTAATTCCAAGTGGGCTGGTCACTCTTAGAGAGAAGAGATGTACCTCCCCTACCTGGGTGGAGGAAGAATCTCAGGTACACCTGAGTTTGGTGACTGCCAATAAATGGACCACACTGCATGGGAAATAGCCTTTTCTGCCCAGAGCAGGTTTGCCTAAGCACAATGTTTAGGATGTGGCTCTTTGGGAAATAAACCTGGGCATTATGTAATGATGAGGGAGCCCTGATGGCACCATGGCTTAGCACTCCTCTGCCGACTGAAGGGTTGGTAGTGTGACCCTATCAGGGACTCTGCAGAAGAAAGATGCTGATGGCTATCCCTGTACAGAGGGCGACATTGGAAATCCCCCCGTGCCACTCTCCTCGGGCCTGCAGGGTCACGTGGTAAATCTTAATAGACCCAAAGGCAAACAGCACAATTCCAATGACAAGTGGATGCTGAGTATTTGGATGGAATCAGAAACAGCCATTTTCCTCTTTTGGTAGTAGGATCAGTGTTTGAAATTGTGTTATTGGACATTATCTCCATTGTTTTCTCCTGTTTTCTTTAAGTAATGATAATATTCATGAAAAGGGTACTATATAACATTTTTAGTATCTTTATGACCATTGATCAATTGGATCTCTTCTCTGATAAGAAGAAATTTAGAGGTCTTCATATTTTAGGCATTTTAACTGCATCTTCTCCTTGACTCTTTATAAACCCCACTTCTCTTTAAAAGTGGAAATCAGAGAGGGACCAGCTCCCAAGGGGCACACAGTTGTTGAGCAGCAGGGGGGTGCACACCTGTTCCTAAACAGGTGGTCTTTTCCCTGAGGTTACCTCAGCCCTCTCAAGTTAAGGAGACAAGAACATACTGCCTGCTGGAAGAGAAGGGGAGGTTGAGATTCAAATCACTTTTGAGGGAAAAAAAAATCCTTTGTAAATAGTGAAGCTACTTGTTCAAATTTGTTTTGTTAGCACTGGAAGGCTCTGGATGGAAAGCATTACTCTTGTGTTTTTATAGACTATAGTTCCAATATCTAGCTTGCCTTTTAACTTGATAATTCCCAACAAAAGGACCACATGCCATGGGAAATAACTTTTGTGCCCAGTACAATTTTGCATAAGCACAAGGTTCAGGATGTGGCTCTTGGAGAGATAAACCTGGGGTTCTCTGAATGCAAGCAAACACTTAGTGGCAGAGATACTTCTGATCCAATACCTTTGGATTTTTCTGCCCGTGTGGTTTCGTAATTGGACCAGAGAATGAGTCTATCTGCCACCAATGAAAATACTGATTATTTTATTTTCTTCTGTACAGAAAAGAGACTGCCAGGTGGGTGGGCTCCAGACTTGATAAATTGCCAGTCATGAGCCAGTGCAAATCCTCTTGATCTTAGCTGCCTTAGGTTTCTTCTCTCTCTCTCTCTTTCCCCCTTTTTCCTTGACTTTGAATCATAGTGTTGAGCAGAAAGTGATAAACTTGCCAAGAGGCTCATCCAATTCCTTCCTGTGGCATTTTATTCTGTCCCTGCTTGCTGATCAGAATGAATAAGTCCGGGATCCTTTTAATCTTCATGGCTGTTCTTTGATATTAGAAAGCAATCTACTACTAACCATTCTGCAATCAAACCAGAGCCATTGAAGACAGAGCTAATGAGATTTGGGGTAGCAATTTAACTCTAGGCTGATGTGCTCAATGCTCTGCACAGGTGAGTGTGATGCCATTTACAGTCTTCTCTCCAATCACAGGTTCACATGGACTTAGCTTTTCTAAGCAGTGGAGAGACGTGTGATGCTGGAGCCAATGAGATTAGAACCTCCAAATTGCATTCTGCAGTTATTAACACAGTCATACCCTTTTGCTCCAGGACTCTTACAAAACCAACTTGACTTCCCCAGATCAATTTCCTGCTGGAATGTTCAAGGAAAAATGCCTATTATGTGGAGGGTGCATGGTTTCTCTATAGTGCAGATAGTATCCCTCCATTGTTTTGGCTTTACTTCATGCCTCCGTTTCAAACTAATCACACTCTCTTGTGGAAGAGAATTCTCAAGGGACAGGAGCATGTGTTGATCTTAGAAAGCCTACTATTTGAATCAATTGGGTAGATATGTGCAATTAATTATTCCAAAGGCTCTTGCAATTTTGATTAGGATTCTTGCTAAGGAGCTAACATTAGATCATCTAAAAATCATGAAATATACTACAGTATCCTTTAAATCTCAAATGAGGACTGGCAGTTTTTGATCTTATAGTTTCACTCTGGTGGGAAGACTTCATACTGCAACTATCCTCTCCCCAGCCCGCCCCACCTCCTTCTGTGAGCCGGCATACTACATTTTCCCAGGAGCCCCTCCTGGTACAAACAACACAAAACATAACAACCAGTCAAAAAGCTGGTCATGTGAAACACCCAGAGAAAACTCAGAAGAAAATTTTGCCAATAAGCTTTGAAAGATTAAACCAAAAAGCAGTTGCTGTTAAATCGATTTCAACTCACAACAAATCTATAGAACAGGGTAGATCTGCCCCAGAGGGTTTCCAAGGCTGTAAATCTTCATGAAAGGAGATGGCCATGTCATCCATGCATAGAGTGGATGACAGGTTTGAACCACCACCCTTTTGGTTAGCGGGAGAGAAGAGCAGGGATCCACTCCAGGACAATAAGCAGGTCTACTCTCCAGACTTGGTTTGCCATGAGTCAGAATCCATTCCATGATATCTAACAACAATAACACTGTGCTTAAATAGGTGAAACTGTCTTGAGATGGTTAGCGATAATGCCAACTAGACACTTCTGGGTAAGGGCAGGGCAGTGGAGCTCAACCTATCAATTACCTCACAGGCTGATGACACCTGCTTGATGACATCGGTATTTGTGTCTAAGAGAGAGAGGCCTAGGAATCAATACCTCTTTGACTCTTTACCTTCTGCTGGAGCTGGATTTTGTGCCTGGTCCCTTGATCTTCTGTTGTGTCGCCTGCCAATCCACTAGCCATCAGCAGACTACCAATGGTGGATTCAGTCGGCCAACTTTGGACCTCTGCATCCAGCAGCCTCTACCCCTGCTGTCTCTGCGCTGTCCTCCTCCTTCTTGTTCATCAGCATCCAGGAGTCAGAAGAAGGCTGACTTGAACCTGACTGGACTTACCTATTTCTAAAACTGTTTATTTGTTGGTATAAATCTGTTTCTACATACAATACACAAAAGCATGATTGGGTTTGTTTCTCTAAAGAAACCAGTGTCCTGCAACAGATGAATATTCTATTCATTTCAGTGCTGGGCCTGCACCACCGTATCTTACTGAATCAATGAATTGATTTTTTGATGGAAGTGAATGCTAATCTGAGGGAGAAAAAATATGGGCTTCCTTACATCATTGAGGGTAATGCAATGGATTTGCAAAGTGATCAGTCGATTTATTCTAAAGAATCTACTTTAAGGGACTGAACATTTTTTATTCAGTTTTGTTCATACATATATGTATATATGTATATCTATATGGGCTTGCATCTTCTACAAGCATAAAAAATATATGTTCTGCTTCCTGTTATAGGCCCTGATGCTAATAGAGTGACCACATACATGTGTGTATGCATAGGTAGATATATATTAAGTAATTATCAGTAAAAATCTGGCTATACTACAAACACATTTAATAAGTAAGAGGAAAGATGTGACTTAGGCCTTTATTATTTATCTGTAATAAACTTCAAAGTAAAGTGACTATTAAATATTTGAGATAAAATATATTTCTAGGGTTTGTTGTTTTCCTATGAAGTGACAATAATTTACACACACACACACACACACACACACACACACATGCCAGCCCCCCCAGACAACAACAGCAACACAGCAGAGGTTACTGTGAAATGTTTTTATGAATTCAAACAGTCAAAGAATAAAAAGCACCTAATGCTATTATTCAGATTTATGAGTAGATTTTCATACTCATGTTTTCAGTCTTTCCCGGTTTCCACCATCAAGAGTACATAATTTTATTATCTAATGATTGAAAGCTTGATAGTAAATCTTACTTAACCTGCGGTGGTATATTGCTTACAGCTGGGCTGCTTACTGCCAGGTCAGCAGTTTGAAACCACCAGCTGCTCTGTGGGAGGAGTTTCCTGCTCCCGTCAGTTCCGCCCTGTCCTACAGCTGCTCAGCGAGTCGACATTGATGCCAGACCAGTGCGTTTGGTTTGTTGACACCAAATATGTGTCTGGAAAAGCTACAAGATTATTTGCCTATTTAACCTTATTTTTAATAGCACACAACATTTTCCCTCACCCGAGGAACTTTTGCCTTCCTAGTGCAGTAATAAAACGTTTATATCTGATTATATATATATATATATATACTAATATAGTCCTTGGGGGATGAGAATTCTGAAATTGTGTAACTTAACCCAAGTTACACAGCTGCTAAATGTTTTCTGTTTGACTCAATGTCGTTTGAGTTATCTGTATCACATCCTTAGGGAGCCCATGTCTATCCTTAGGGAGCTACATCATGGTTTGCATGCCCCTCGGTTATTACATTTTTGCTTTCTCACGTAGTATCTGTTGTTTCCCTTTATGATCATAGATGCTTGAGGTTTCCATATCATTGAGAGGTAGCACAGTGCTTAATAGATCTTCATAAACACATTATAATTTACTGAAAAGATAGACTTACAGACACCCAACTGTGTATTTCAAAGCCACATATGTGCATTCTCACCCTAACAATTGTTAGTGATTGACTCACGTCTCCCCAGAGTATGTCTGATAACCTATCTCTTGTTCCTGATAAATTAACGTGGCCAAAGCAGGTAGGGTGGATCCTAAATCTAATCACTTCTGTGTTATGACAAGTTCCAAACCCAGAGGCACATGTGGAAAAAGGGAAGAGAGGTGGTGATGGAAGATTCATGGCCAAGCCCAGGGACACTGAGGAGAACCAGCAGCAAGTAGTCGTTGAAAAGGACAGTGGGGAGGGGGTCTCTCCTTAAAGCCAGACTCTGTATGCACATTTCCAGTGTGTGGAACTGTGAGAAAATGACTTCCGCTTTTTAAGCCCACGCACTTGTGGGAAACAGAAAAAATATTCTCCAGGTTGTCACCCCATAATATATCCAAACCTAAGGTGCTGTTGGCAAACACATGGTCACTGGCTACACACTAGGAGGTCACTGTTTGAAGGCTATCTGGATGAAGGTTAGCTGCCATCTAGAGCAATCAGACCTATGGTCTTTCCTACCCTAAGAGAGCCCACTACTTTCTGATAAGGATAATGGATTGTTTCCCCCCCGAAGGGAGAGCTCAAAGACACCTAAGGTCAAGGTAACTAAGGGATGACCAAGGTTACGCTACCATCTTGACTCTAAAGCCCGTCTATCTTTCCTGTGACATGTATGCCTTCCTGTGACATGTATGCCTATTGTACAAACCCTTCCTGTTACATGTGTGGCTACCTGTAATTAGGGGGACTGGCATGCCCCTAGAGTGTATATAAGTGTTGGTTGAAAATATGTTTTCTCTCTGTGCGGACCTGGCTCCTGAAGTCATGATGATTCCGGAACTGAGCAATTCCATGCTTTATCTTATCTGGTGTGTCTTTAATTTTACCCCTCAATTACACAACCATTCATTGGACCCGTTCAATTGTGGTATTTCTGCTATAGCAGCAGAAGTTACCTAATAAAGCAATGATCCCCTCTTCAGTCTAGTCCAGGAAGAATTATGAAAGGAGAGTTATATAGTCATCCCTAAAATGGGCCAAGCCTGATCTTCCTCTTCTAGCAATACAATGCCTTTTTTTGTCCTGCTAAGAGATGACCATGCACATTAGCCACCCGATGGAATGCTTCCCTGTGTTGTTTTGCTTTGTTTTCAAGACATGAAAACATGTTTAGGATATAAGGAATCTCATGCAGAAGTCACACATCACCATCTCCATTTCAAAGCCGGCATGCATCCATTCTAAGGGAGGTGTATCTTGCTTCTCAATCATAGATAAGATCTTCACAAGACCAAGCCTCTGCTTAAGTGACTGGGGCAATTCTGAGTGTCATATTCCTCATCAGTTTGAGTCGGATGATGAGAGTGTAAAAAGCAGAAGGACTCTGAGTCATAGGCAGGGCATGACTTCCTTCTAAGTCAGTCGTGATAAATTTCTTAAGATTCTGTAAATGTAGACAACATTATGTTCATTTTATAAAGTCAATTAAGAGTTCCTTTAAAAACTTATTGAGTCTGGGGCCATGACGGATATTCCTTTATCATGGTGAACACCCAATTAATGTTTGTGGATGAAATGAATGGGATTTAAAAATGAAATCAATGGATACTAAAGTGTATGAAGTGCTATGCCCAATGTAGAGATGATTAAATTTTCAAGAAAATTATCATTTGCTCTACTCAACAAAGCATGATAATAATGTTAATACAAAGAAGTTAATCGTGGGATAATTAAACAACCACAATGCCAGCAATGAAAGTGCCATTAGGTATTGTGCAATGATTGGTCAACCAAGCAGGACAGGCAGCAAGTGACTTAAAGCATACTTCTCTGATTGTTTTCTGCCCATGCTTCTGGCAGACATCATTCATCAGTCACAGGGCTGTATCCTGAGTGGTCCCGATGCACCCTCAACATCTTTCTCTTCCCCATGTTCTTGGCAGCCTTTGCCAATTAACTGGAATTTCCTGGCAGGATAATATATTTGTTATTCATGTCTTACACAATTCTTGGCGTGATATGATTCCACTACTGCCATCGGGTTCATTCTGACTCATAACAACCATACACAGGGTTTCTGAGGTGGTGAATCTCTAGAAAATCTTATAGCCTCATTTTTATTTTGACAGAGTGACCAGTGAGTTGGAACCTCCAACCTCATGGTTAGCTGTCCAAGCCTGACCCAGCAGTGCCACCAGAGATCCCTAAAGAAACGATCCTCTGGCTGAATTGGGAAATCACTGCACAGGCTTACTGACATGGAGAATTAAAATAGAGAAAGAGAAGAGAGATGAGTTGGAGAGAGAGAGAGAGAGAGAGAGAGAGAGATGTAGTAAAGAAATGATAAACCTAGTCATCACCTATTCTCTTGGATTCTGGCAGGTGGTCTGAATTGTCTCATGCAACATTCATTTAAACCCACTCCTAGGGCATAACCTTGATTCTGGAGCTGCTGTCAGTAGGGGCCACCAAGTCAGTTCCCAGCCATGGCCAGCTCATGCACAACAGAAGGAAACACTGCCTGGCCCTGCACCATCCTCACAACTGTCCCCGTGCCTGAGCCCATTGTTGTAGTCTCTGTGTCCATCCATCTCCTCGAGGGCCTTCCAGTGTTTGCTGCCCTCCATTTTACCAAGCATGATGTCCTTGGTAACCAGGGGCTGGTTCCATATTCCTCTCTCTACTCTAGAGAGCCAAACCAAACTCAGTGCTCACTCAGAGCACCCCCTTGTGTGTGTTTGAGAGTATAACTCTGTGAAAATCATAACTCTTTATGAGAGTAGAAAGCCCAGTCTTTTTCCAGAGGAGCTGGTGGTGGTTTCAAACTGCAGACCATGCGGATCGGCTCACAGCCCAATGCACATCCACTCCACTCACCACCACTCTAACGATAGGGACATTTAAAATCCTCACTCCCTTGCTCTGGATGTCAGCTGCGCTTGAATTCAGCATGGAGAGGCAGGCCTGGGGCAGAGGTCACATGGTTTTCTGATCACACTTCCATGATATGGATAGCTCCTGCTTCCGGTGAGCTTTCTGATTCCGGCCGCGTTGGGGTAAAGTTAGCTCTAGGGAATTGATCTCTGAAGCTTCTATCGCTGGCCCTTCCAATTAGTCTGTAAACTCCTTAAAACCTATCTGTTTTAAAAAACCTCTGCATTGATTTACTGGAGTTTTTGTGATGCCTGTAGCAGAGCCCTCATCCACACCACTGTCTCCCCCCCAAACCAGTCATCCACACGAAGTCTTCTTGGAACAAAGTAGAGTACATGCTATTGGAAGCTGGCAAGTTAGTTCCATCTCACAGCGATAAAACACTGCCTGGTCTTACATCAGCCCCACAATTGTTAGGGTTAAATCCATTGTTGCAACCACTGTGCTCCTCTGTCTCATTGAGGGTCTACCTGTCTCATTGGGGGTCTATCTGTCTCATTGGGGGTCTATCTGTCTCATTGGGGATCTGTCTCATTGAGGGTCTACCTGTCTCATTGAGGGTCTATCTATCTCATTGGGGGTCTATCTGTCTCATTGGGGATCTGTCTCATTGAGGGTCTACCTGTCTCATTGGGGATCTATCTGTCTCATTGAGGGTCTACCTGTCTAATTGGGGGTCTTTCTGTCTCATTGGGGGTCTATCTGTCTCATTGGGGACCTGTCTCATTGAGGGTCTACCTGTCTCATTGGGGACCTGTCTCATTGAGGGTCTACCTGTCTCATTGGGGATCCGTCTCATTGAGGGTCTACCTGTCTCATTGGGGATCCGTCTCATTGAGGGTCTTCCTCTCTTTCATTGATCCTTCACTTTACCAAGCACGATGCCTTTTGTTAGGGGCTGGCCTCTCCTGACAATATTTTTAAAGCCTTTGAGGCGAAGTCTTGCCACCCATCCCTTCTAATGAGCCTCTGGCTGTACTTCTTCCAAGACAGTTTTGTTTCTCTTCGGGCAGGCCGTGGGAGTGGCAATATTCCTCGCCAACACCATGGTACAAATGCAGCCATTCTTCTTCAGTTTTCCTTGGTCCTTGTCCAACGTTCCCATGCATCTGAGGCAGTTAAAGATATCTGAGGGAGCTTTGAGGAGTTTGTAGAAAATGGAAATCAAATGTAATGTACTTTCCTCAAACTTTTTGAAGCCTCTCCTATTTCTATCCGTCCCTCATCTAGAAATCAGATTTCTCTGACTTGACTCTGAAATGAACCTCAAGTACTGAAGCTTACAGAGGCCCTGTTGCCAGAAGTTAAAGCACTAGACCGCTACATGGAAGGTCAGCAACTTGAACCCTCGAGATGTCCTGTGGGAGAAAGAGGCAACACTGGCTTCCCATAAAGAGCTACAGCCTGGGAAGCCAAGAGGCCAATTCTACTTTGTCTCGAGGGCAGCTCTTAATTGGAATCAGCTCAGCATCACTGAGTTTGATTTTCCCTTCAGAACGGAAGTCTTCATCCACAACTTGCAACTGTGCATCTGTCCACTGTTCCCATCTCTCTCCCTGAGGCTCAGGTTCCTCATCTGGAAAATGAGGGACTTACTCCGAGTGTCATGGGGTCTCTTTCATTTCTAGTATTTTGTGCACTTGGTTTCCTTGCATGTTCTGTTAAGATTTTGAACCTAAATGACTCTCTCAGGCAAGCACATCTGGAAAATAGAAGATTCAGGATTTTATTTTTTATATAGAGAGAGCAGCTGGGAATTTTATTATTAAATGATTTCTGCTTCCAAACAGAAATTCTGGTTATAGAGAACTCTGAATTTCACACTACTTATTCTACACCATGCATTTATTCTCGACCACAGTAATCTTCTTGAGGTGAGTAGCTCTCACTTTGTCATGTGTCATGTATGCTACTGTTCGTTTATGAAAGTGTTGTTGTAATGCATTGAATAGTTACTATGAAGATATGCTGGTGTCAGACACACTGCATTCATTGTCTCTGGTATTACCAGTCCCATTATGTGTTAACCTCAGATAAATAAACTGAGGTTCAGAAAGGTTAACCAAAGGTTCAAGATATACCCCTGTATGTTATTGTTCGGGATTTTAAAACCAAGTTTTTATACTAGTGTATGTGAGAAGAAGGAGATATGTATGAGTGTGTGTGTGTGTGTGTGTGTGTGTGTGTG
>NW_022111370.1:1623652-1638057 GCF_000313985.2 Echinops telfairi | reverse complement strand
TCTTTCAATGCGCATGTACTCATTGCTGTGCCATTCGGCTTCCTTGCTAACCAATCAAGTGACTTGGGACAGGATTTTATACTCCTGCACTTCGATGTGTCTGACTTTAAGATATGGGAATTATATTCCATGGCCGTTCTGACATAAGCATTTATAAAACCTCACTGCCATTGAGTCTGCTCAGTTCCAACTGAAAGGACATGGCGGTGATCACATAGCACGATGCATGGGGAAGCCCTCCAGAGTACTGCTATAGATAATATAGCTGTGCTAACTCTACGGCATACTAGCAATAAGTATTAGTAATGCCCTTCTAGGTTCTCCACTCTAGATATTCTTTGATTTCTAGCCTCAAATCCCTGTAGAGCTGCCACATGGATCCAGTGAAGCGGGAGGAATTTGACCAGCAAGCTTCTTAAAAGCATCCTGCCAACACTTGACTTAGTTCTAACTGCTGAGAAAATGAGGAGCCAAACCCTTGAGCTCAGCAAGGATTACATTTGCACATTTTGCCAACCTGAGTGCAAATGGCTATTTCGTAGGCCTCCATGTTCCTTAGTAACCTTTCTCAATAAACAATTATGGGAAAACTTCCTATGGGAAGTTTCTCCAAACTGAAGAGATTCACTTTTCTGGCCAAGGGGATGAAAGGACAAGGCTCCTAATAGCTATTGAACTCCATCCTCAGGAAATATGCGAGTCCAATGTGACATCTACAACCCCCAACATGGTGCACATTCCTTCAGCTAGGAAATGGGGTGCTTAATGGGACAATAGATGTGAAAGGAACATGGCTCCTGAAGTCTCAGTGCAGTAGAAAAGCAGTACAGTTCTAACAAGTTCATAGAACTGAGAAAGCCAGGAAAGTTGAAGATTCTTCTAGGGGTCAGATTAAGGGCAGCTCCCCCCCCCCATTACTGTACAATAATAACTACTGAAGAGGAAAGTGCAATGAGTGGCTTTTCTTTAGGTGGAGTTCAGTAGACATGTCATTCATTATACACAAAATGACTTTCAAGTCAATGGAGAGGCAAAGATGAGTTTTGGACCAATCACTTTTTAAAATGCCAATTTATTTGGGGGAAGGAAGCAAAGGATCTGAGCCCTGGTAGCACAATGATTTAGGCATTGGATTGCAAACCAGAAAGTCAGCATTCTGAACCCTCTAGCCGGCCCTTGGGAGAAAGATGAGGCTGTCTGCTCTCGTAAAAATGTAGTCTTAGAGACCCTAAGGAGCAGTTCTACTCTGCCCAGTAGGGTAGCTGTCAATCATAAGTGATTCAATGGCATTGACTCTCTCTCTCTCTCTCACACACACACACATTCTAGCCCTTGCTGATTTGGCTTTGATGATTTTGCAGGTGTGAATGTCATAGGACTAATTGAGCTCTATGGAATTGTTTCTGCCATGGATGTCTGAATGACTGTCTCTTTCTCTCTCTCTATGTGTGTGTGTGTGTGTGTGTGTGTGTGTGTGTGTGATATGGAGCAAGTACTAGAATGTGATATTGAGTATCCTGCTTGGTGTCTTGGGCCTCCAAAGGTACCTAAAAGAGGTCTGCTGATTTTCACCAATGTGAACCTGAGCAGTCATGGACACCTCTTAGTAGCGCAGTAAACTGCTAGATGAAAGACCAGCCCTGAGTATGAGAAAGCTGACATTGCTGTGTGCTATGCTGGGGGTGAATCCTTCTCAGCTACGCGATAACAGCTGAAATTGAAATCCAATCATCATAGAACATGGTAGAATCAGTTGTATTTTCAATGATTGGGTTAGCCAGATGGGAAGGCTTTCACTTACTGCTTGCTGTGGGGAGGGTGGCTGGAAATGCCAAAGAGAGAAGGACCGCTTGAGAGAGACACTTTTCATGTGCAGTGAGACCATTATCCAGGAGTAGTTTAGGGTAGAATGAGTGGCCTTGTTTCCTGTTGACCTTGTCTACTGTCTTCCTTGGCTCCTGGCAGCAGATGACTATCTTTGAAATAATTGTCTTTATCATGATGTAGTCCCTCACTGCCTTTTATTATTACTAGAGCTCTACTATGCAGTTAAGAAATATTTAATCTGTTATGAATTCAGACAGTTATCTATAAGGGGTAGTTACATAATCTGTGTCAATTTGAGAGGATTAAGAGTGAAGGGGTGGAGGTTAGCCCGTCAATCAGGTGGCAGCTTGAGGACCTAATTTGTAGGCACTAAGGAGATATATAACTTGCTTGAGGTAGGACACAGGCTCAGTTCCTGAGAGACATTCTTGTTGACAAGCCACATGGAGGCAGGCTGATGTCAGCCAGGGCTTCAGAGTGGGAGAAGCCACATGGAGACCTCTGGCAGCACTGAGATGCTTACACCACCACTGGATCCACAAGACTTTCCACCCATTGGCCTGTGATTGCCTGCATTCGGCATCATTGCATGGGTTTCGTGAGTCTGAAGAAGAATTTATATATTGGTATCGGACATATGGGATAATACCGGACTTATAGACTTGAACTGGACTGGGCTGGGATATTTTCTCAATATTCAATTGCTTTTGTATCTAAAGCTCTTTCTTATACATATGAATCTATGAATTTGTTCCTCTAGTCTACCAAGACAAACATAGGGATTCACAAATGATTATAAGTGAGGTTGGCTTGCAAAATTCTCCAATTATATCTGCATAGGCATAGATAGCCTCCTAATCCTCCCTCAGAGAACTGCTGGCCTTGGGGTTCCACAACAGCATCATCAGAGTTCCATATCATGATAAAAGAAAATAAGTATTAAAATGATTCTACCCTCTGTCTTCCGTTTCTTCTTTTTCATATCAAGAAAACTAATCACACTTAACACCCACAACTCCATTGCTCTTTGGAGCTTTCCTTTGTGCCAGTACATACAAACAGATTTGGTTGCCTTATTCTCTGTTTCCTTTCACCCTATTTTCTTTGTAGTGTTTCAAATATTTATTTCTCATCCTACTTTGAACCCTCGAGGACAGAACCCATCATTCATGGTGTTGGAAGATGGTGGTTGGAAAGTGGGCTCTGATTGTTATGTCCAAACCCTGGTTCCTCAACTCAAGGGCTCTGCAACCTTCTATTTGACTCTTAGTTTCATCTGTGAAATGAGGAAAATGGAAATTCCACTTCACAGAGTTTTTGTAGAGATTCAATAAGAAATAGCCTACAAACAGCTTTGAGTAGCACCCGTCTCAGAAACAACACAATAGCTCTTTTAATTCGCTGCTCTATCGGGTCACTATGAGTTAGAACTGAATGGGTGGCAGTACCAACAACATGTTTCTTAGTGTCGGTCAGAGAGCGGATGTGCTATCATTCGGTCTAAAAAAGAAAATAACATTCCACACCATGTCTATATTCCTGGTCTTCATTATCGAGAGTTGTTCTAACAGAAATACTACAAGTGGGTGGCTTTGTTGAACAAAAATTAAGTTTCTCAAAGGTTAGAAGGCTAGATGGCTGAATCCAAGGCACTGGCTCTGAAGGAGGGCTCTCTCCTTCCCTAATTCTCTCTGTCTACTCTGGAGACTCATGCTCAGTGCCCAATGCAGTCTTTCATAGCTCTCCTCCCATTTATGCTTGCCTGCATGTTTGTTCCATCTGCTCTTTCATATCACATAGAAGATTGACTTTCAGACAAAAACACACTACAATATTTTAAGTATAAAATGATTTAAGGTATACGTTAAATACTGCCTCGTTAACATAACAAACCCCTATTATCAAATGAGATTATAATCACAGGTTTGGGGTTTGGAGGGGCCTGGTGGCATAGAGGACTTGCATTAAACTGCTAACCACAAGGTAATCGGTTCAAACTCACCAGTTGTTCTTCAGGAGAAAGATGAGGCTTTCTGCTGCCATACAGAATGAAAGGTTTGGCGATTCAAAGGGACAGTTCTACTATGTCTTGTCGGGTCACAATGAGTTGGAGTCCATTCAATGGATGGCAGTAAATTTGATTTGGCTAGGGGTTTGGGTTGATAAAACATATTTAAGGGGGGAGGAGATACTTTAATCCACAATGCTTCAAATGTCTTTATGTTTGGTAGCTCTTTGCAAATTCTTCTGCTAGGTATGATGAAATGATGAGTAAAAAAGTTTATGTTCAGGGACTGGATTTAAATGCTCCCTGAGGCCAAGCCCAAGTATTGGCTTTCTCAATAGACCTCCCCTTTCTCTTTTCCCGAAGCAAAAATAAGAATGTTTGTACCGTACCAAGTTCTAAAACAGAATTCAGGCAAGCAAGAGTGGATGTGGATGGCCAGATTTGCATTCAATGACTTTCTGCAGAAACACTTTGACAAAATTGGGCTCAGCCTGCAGAGCAATAAAAAATCTACTTCTTTTCATTTGTTGCAAACCTCATTAGCTGGTCTTTGGGTATTCTTGTTGCTGACACTTGGCACTGGTTTCTGCTCTGCTTCTTGTTTGGCCAGGCTGGCAGTGACTGCCCCAGAAAACACTTCACATTATACACGGGCCACAGGGACATGTACATACCAGTTTGGTCACCCTGAGAGGCACGTTACCACCAAGTAAAGTCTCTAACCCATAAACATTCTGACCAACATGCATTTCCTCATTCAACGAATCCTGAGCACTTACCAAAAATATGGGTGCAGGGGGAGCGGGGAGGGCAAGGAAAAATGAGGCGCTGATACCAAGGGCTCAAGTAGAAAGCAAATGTTTGAGAATGATGATGGCCACAGATGTACAAATGTGCTTGACCCAATGGATGGATGGATGGATTGTGATAAGAGTTGTACAAGCCCCCAATAAAACGATTAAAAAAATATGGGTGCTCTTTGCTTCTTTTAAGTACTGAACATGCAGCAGTGAATCAGCTGGAAACAAAATAACAACAACAGGCATTGATATGCTGACATATATAAGATGAGAATGTGCCGTGAAGACAGACGCACAGGGCAGAGGGTAGAGGATGCTGGGAGAGAGGGCTGGGACTGTGCACTTCCAGTGGCGGCCTTGGAGAAAGTATCCCTGAAGGAGAGATTTGAAGGTGTGTACGGAGGACTGAAGAGTTTCTGTAGTGTGAAAATAACTCCTGCTCTCCAGCACGACTGTTTTCATACCAAAGGAATTTCCTACATATTTGCCTGTGTAATAAATATTTGCCTATTGAGGTACATTTCCCCCCATTACTTTCCCACTCTATGATTCAATGCCTCATGTGCATGGAAAGTTGGACAGTGAATAAGGAAGACCAGAGAGGAACTGATGCATGTGAATCCTGAAGCTGAGGAAGACTATTGAAAGGACCCTGGGCCCTCAGAATAACAAACAAATCGGCCTTAGACGAAGTAGAGCCAGAATGTTGCTTAGAAGCGAAGACGGCGAGACTTCATTCAGGTACTTTGGACACGTTATCAGGAGAGACGAGTCCCTGGAAGAGAATATCCTGCTTGATAAATTAGAAGGTCAGTGGAAAGAAGGAAGTTCATCAAGGAGATGAATAATCACAGTGACTGCAACTGTGAGCTCTGTCATAACCACACTTGTGAGGGTTCAAGTTCAGGATGGACAAGTGTTTTGTTCTATTGCACAGAGGCCCCTGGGGGTCAGAACAGCCTGCATAATACTTGACAAAACAGAAAATGAGACACAGATTCCTCAGACCAAAAAAGGGCCACAGAGAAAATAAAGTAGAACTCAAGAATTTAGCAAAACCAAATTTGTATTTATTTTACCAGTGGTAATGTTTAAGACAAAGCTCAAAATGTGAATGAAACAGAGTATGTTTATGATTATTGTTATCTATAGGATTGCTTTATAACTTAAAAGCTACTTAACCTCATTGGAAATAAATCCCAGTCTAAGCTACATACCCAATATTCTACCACAGTTCATATGAAAGCGTATTTATGTATAATGGCCCCATTTCTGAAAGAAACTTATGGATTTCAGAAATCAATATCCTAATCTTTAGTTATAAAACAAAGCAAGAGCCCTCTACCCCAGTCGACACAAGTCACAGTTAGGAACGCCGGAGGCAAGAAGCACGCAGGGTGCCAACTTTGATTTGAGAAACTGATAAAAGTAACTCAAATTTGCATTTTTTCTCATACACCTAAATTACCATGCAATTATTCGTGTATTGTGAAAAATGCAAAAAGCTGATCTAGTTCCGTGATGTGAGTGTGAAAGTAGGGGAACCAAGTGCCCTGGGAATTCGACTCTCCATGGTCCTCAGATGGAAAACAACGGTGCTCAGAATGCACTGAACAACAGCAAATAAAAGCAGACAAACTTATTTGTTCTACTTCTGTCCAATGAGCAAATACACTTGCCACTTCCAAATTATTCTGTTTGGCACAAATATGGCAAAAAATGTTTTAAACATCCTGACATATCTAAATCTACAGAAGAAAGATGAGTCTGTCTGCTCTGATAGAGATTTTCAGTCTCAGAAACCAAAAAGAGGGTGTTCTAGTCTTTCCTATGAGTTGGGATTAACTCATGGGTTTGTTTTATTTATACAAATATATAAAGGAAACTATGGATTGCCTTTTACTAACATTCCCTACTGCACCATAAAAGATAGTTAAATATACATTGCTATATATTGCCAAAATTGCCATTTGTCTATTGTTATTTAAAAACACCTTACATGCTCATAATTCTATAAATAAGGACCAAAGTCCTTAGTCCTTACAGTAACAAAATAAAGGAATAGGATGCTCTTTGACATAAAAGAAGCCAAAGCTTTAGAAATTTGGAATATATTTCTCAAGAAAACACATGTCAGCGATGGAACAAAAATTCAAACGGATATCTTACTAAATAGCCTTGACCACATTGCCTAGACATGCTCTGCCCACACCACCCATTTAAGGGGTTGAAAATTTTATATGAATTTGTTGAATGAAAATAAAAACCAACTGCTGCCATGGTTAAAATATGCCGATCAAATGGCTTATCATTCTGAAATCACCCTTGTACATGGTGTGATTATGCATAATCTTTGGTGGAAAAAAGAAAACAACGCTCTGGCAACATGCAAAGTTGTTAAAGATCAGCGAAACTTATTTAAAAAGTATTAATTAACTTATTGCTGTGGCTCGCATCCACT
This sequence comes from Echinops telfairi, assembly GCF_000313985.2. Classification (NCBI taxonomy): domain Eukaryota; kingdom Metazoa; phylum Chordata; class Mammalia; order Afrosoricida; family Tenrecidae; genus Echinops; species Echinops telfairi. The sequence goes on along the minus strand of NW_022111370.1, from coordinate 1,630,961 downwards.
TTTCTCATTATTTTGCCAGCTACTGCGGGGTTAAGCTTTTGTCAGCAAAACCATGTGCCGATCCATTCATTAAGCCTGTTTTCTGTTGAACAAATATATTCATGTGCTATATTTTTTTATTTGCTATTTTTAATCTATCTATTTACTATGTTCCTTTTTCTTAGGCAAGAGTGTTTTAAATATTGCCTATACTTATAGCGTTTACCTGTAACCATGGCAATGAAAAGCCTTGCCTTGCTCACGATATCTAGTTTTCTTAGGCTTTGATGGAAAAACCAATTAAATTTAGAGTAATTGGTAATGGAATAGGCATTTCCATGTATGATTTTAAGGATTATAATTCTGATTTATAGAGTAAGATTTATTTATTCTTACATTAGAAAATATTTTGAAAAATCACTCCAACCAGGGGGCAAATTAAATATTGCCTTCTAGAAAATAGATTTGAGAAATGTGAGACATCTGCCATGTATTTTACTTTCTATCAACACTAATTTTAAATAATTTTATTAAACTGAAGAGATGGTGCAGCAAAGGAGGAAAAGATGTAATTGTTTTTAGTTTCTAAAACTCTACTTAAACGTTCCTCTACCCTTTCCCCACATCGTTAAGTGTAAAGATAGTCAGCCTCCATCCACACTTGGGAAATACAGAACAGAAACATGGAAGGACAGTCAGCATTCTCATCCTATCCCCTGCCCCCTATATCGGGGATTGAATTTTGACTAGTATTCTCAGTATTTCAGAACCTAATTTAAGCTTGTTGTATGAACAGTCTTTCTGTATCATCCTTTTCAATGTATAAATCAAGTGCAAGAGTATAAAACATAGCCCCATGACGAAATCCCACTGTTGACACCATTTATAGTGAAATGGCTGCGCATCCTCTAAGGGGTGGTTACTCATGGTTCCATTATATCAAGCCACACCTAATTTGAAAAATTCCCAACTATCTTCAGTCTAGGCAAGATTTCTTTAAAGAAGTTGGCAGGCATTCCTTAATTCCTCAACAGACAGAACTTAATTTGTTCCTTAAAGAACAGATATATTCAGGTCCTTATAAAATGCAGCAGGGAGAGAAAGTTTTCCTCTATTAAAAAAACAACAACTCTACTCATGTTGGACAGTCATTGGCAAAAATAGTTCCTATATTGTGAAATGTGTGCATTTGGAATATTTTAGCTAGGTCAAGTCTGAACATTATGAACATTTTGCAACTATAGAATTTCTTTGCTGATACTGCATTTTCCTTGAATACACCAATAAATGGTAATCTGAAAGCTAGTTGTCTTGTTGATGCATTGGAGAAAGTACATAAAACAATACTGAGGCCATTTTTATGATTTCAGCATTATACCTTTAGCATGTAATCTTGTCAAGGATTCAGGACACTTGTGCACATTCTTAATTAGCTAAACCTTAAAGTCAGTTTTGAATTTTAACTATATTGCCTCTATTATGAAATTATGCATGAGGCTAATTCTCTCTGTCTCTTGAACATTTACGGTACCAGAGTCACGCATTCTGACTCTCAGCTGTCATATGGGGTGCAGTAGAAAGGCTCCACAGGGCTTCCAAGACTATAAATCTTTAGGGAAACTAACTCTCTCTTTCTCTCCCTCTCTCTTCCTGCAGAGAAGCTGGTGGGTTTGAACAGCCAGCCTTATGTTAAGCCTTTAACCCACTGTTCTACCACTGCTTCCACTTATAATATGAGAAAGTAGTGAATTCTGATTTTTCATTCAAGGCATGTTTAGATGCCTCTGTTAATTTCAGCCTCAATGCACCAGTGAAGTTTAGGAATTGCTGAACACAGTGAAGACAGATGTGGGGTTTGAGTGTTTGTTCAGATGCCTCAAGTTTCTAATTATTTTATCATTATTCATTTCCCTCCTGCAAGTTGTTTACATGTGGAATCACATCACTAATTTATCTCAGTGCTTCTAGGTCTTCAATCTTCTTCTGTATGCTCATTAGCGAACTTCTGTGACCAAGTCATTAAAAACTATGCATTTACTCTCATGTGAAGCTACTCATGCTTATAATTCTAGTCACATGAATGTCTTACACTAAATAGAATATTCTGATTTTACCAATCCAAAGACCTAAGAGCATTTACCCACCCACCAGAGAGAGTTAGCAAAACAATGGAACAAGGTAGAGGAGAATGAAAAGAAGAGCTCAGATTTGGCTTCAGACTCTGCCACACGAAGGCGATGTCCCCACACTTCGAGCCGAGATGAATGTGTAGATATCACTCAAAGAGAGACATTAGTCTTCCTCCTTAGTTTTGAGTTATACTAGCGAAATACAACTTTTACCAAAATATAGGAACTATTTGTTGAATGTCTATAGCAACAATATTGAACATACTAGATTTCTCTTACAGCCACACAGAACTAGAAAATACTTCATTTAGTGCAACCTATGTCATTATTTTCTTTCAATAAAAAAATTGAGGGTTGAGATGGGTGTAATTTCTGCAAGGAATGTGTAACTTCTTCAGAAAAAGAAACTATTCTCTCAAGCAAGAATGAATAAAAATAAGATCATTTTTAAAAAGCAGATCTCTACAGTTAGACTCCGCAGTTTAAAAGGTGTTTCTTATTTACTTGGCCCCAAGACAAAGTTCATTTGTTTTGTTCTTTTTTAAAATCATTTTATTGGGGACACAGACAGCTCTTATCACAATCCACACATACATCCAGTGTGCCAAGACAACATTTTAAAGGTCACCTATACCCATTAACTAGCAGCTTGCCAATTTGGTCTTTAAAGCCCGTCTTCCAAATGCTCCCTTGACCAGCAGAAAAGAGCGAATGTAGTGAACACAGATCCCTGGGCAGCCGACCATTCTAATGGTTGGTTAAATTTCCCCACACCTTTTGGAAAGCACTTTAAAACCACTGCAGTCAAGTTTCTTATGACTCACAGCAAGCCTATAGGACAGAGTAGACCCACCTCATAAGATCTCCCAGGCTATCTATCTTCATGGAAATAGACTTCTCTAACAGAGCAGCTACTCCTCACCCAATTGTAACCCTTTGGTTCCCAGCTGGGCATTTAACCAATTGCCATTAGGGGTCCTGTAAAGCCATGTGGCTGTATATGTTAAAGTAGCAAGAAATTTGAACATTAAATTTGCTCTTCCATCCATTCCTTTTTTAAAAGTAATAGTCTGAGGATAAAATTCTGAATACACAAGCAACTTCCTACACAACTATTTCACTGCAGAACTTTTCAAATATGCTGGGGAAATAGAAGGAACTTCCATGTTTTAAAATTAAGATAGTTTAGTTATGTGGCTGTTGTGTGGTTGAATACATGCCAGATCATGTTGTTGTTGTTAGGTTACATCTAGCTGTTGCCAGGGGAGACCAGTTCCTGGAGAACGACATTGTGTTTGGTAAAGTAGAGAGGCAGCGGAGCAGGGGAAGGCCCTGGAGGAGATGGCCTGACACGGTGGCTGCAACAATGAGTTCAAGCACAGAAACCATGGTGAGGCTGGTACAGGACTGGGCGGTGTTTCTTTCTGCTGTGTACAGGGTCAATATGGGTCTGAACTGACTCCATAGTAACTAACAACAACAACAACAACTAAACCAAACAGGACCCAACTTTGCACCATCTTCACAGTGCTTGCTATATTTGATCCCATCATCGCAGCCACTATGTCAATCCATCGACTTGAGTAGTCAATCCATCTACTTTTTTTCCCTGATTTCTCTACCAAATACAATGTCCTTCCGTAGGGACTTGTCCATCCTAATATATCCAGAGAATCAAGTTCTTGCCATCCTTGAGCTAAGGAAATTTCTTGTGTTATTTCTTGAAACACAGATTTGTTGATCCTTCTGGTAATATCTAATATGTTCAATATTTTTGCCCAAACCATAATTCATATGCATTTATCCTTCAACAGTCTTCTTATTATTTGTTGTCTCACTTTCTAATGCATATGAAGTGACTGAAAATGCGAATTACTTGGGTCAGGTTCCATTTAGTCCTTAAAGCCACTGCTTTGCTTTGTAATACTAGTTTAAAGAGATCTTTTGCAGCAGATTTGCCCAACATTATATGTTATTTGATTTCTTACTGCTGCCTCCATGGAGGTTGATTGTGGAGTTAAGTAAAATTAAATCCTTAATTTCAATATTTTCTCCATTTATTATATCAATGCTTGTTGGTCCATTTGTGAGAATTTTTTTTTTAATGTTAAGGTGTAGTTTATAAAGAAGACTGTTGTAGTCTGACATTCTTCAGTAAAATCTTCAATTTATTTTCAATTTCAGCAACATAGTGCATCATTTGCATACCACAGGGTTTTAATGGGTCTTCCTTCAATCTAGCTGCCACATTTAATCCAATTATTTTCTGAGCATACAAATTGAAGTATGGTGAAAAGACTCCAAACTGGCACACATCTTTCCTGACTTTAAACCTCTCAGTAGCCCTTTGTTTTTTGTTTGTTTTTTATGTAAGCTCAGCAGGAGCATAATTATGTATTCTAGAATTCCCATTTTTCATACTTCATCCATATTCTGTTACAATCCAGTCAAATGGCTTTGCATACTCAGTAAACCACAGATACACATCTTTCTGGAATGCAATACTTTTAGTTAAGATCCACCTAACATCTACAATAATATCCCTTGTCCCATATGCTCTTCTGGAACTGGCTTGAATTTCTAGCAGTTCCATGTGTGTGTACAGCTTCAATCACTTTTTAATTATCTCCAGCAAAAATTTACTCATTATATTGTTCTATAATTTGGACCTTTTTGAATCATTCTTTCCCAGAATAGGAATACAGATTTCTTCCACTTGTTTGGCCAGATAGCTGTCTTCCAAGTGACTTGGAACAGACTAAAGAACATTTCCAGCATTGCATCTGTTTATTGAAACATCTCAACTGGCTTCCCACAAATTCCTGAAACCTCCTTTCCCCCTCCATTTACTTAAGTGCCACTTAGACTTGTTTCTTCAGTAACTCCTGAAATTGTTGAACAATGACATCCTTTATGGTACAGTGACTGTGTATTCCTTCTATCTCCTTTGATTCTTCCTGTGTTGTTCAATATTTGGCCCTAGAAGTTTTCAGTATTGCAACCTGAGCCTTAATTTCCCACCCCCACCCCCACCCGTTCTTTCAGCTTGAGAAATGATGGGCGTGTTCTTCCCTTTTTGCCTCTAACTATAGGTCTTAGCACATTTCATTAAAATACTTTGCTTGAAGGACATTTATAGAGGTATAAATATAGGCATGTACATATGTAAATATATTTATATATAATGATAGGGACACATATCTATGTACATATATGTTAAATATTAAGGTAGCAGATGGACAACAGGCCTCTACTCAAATACTCCCTCAATGTAAAAGCACCTTGTTCTAATAAACTGTCATTTTGGCTCACTTTCCCAACCTGATCGTTGAAGACAGACGTGTGCAAAAGCAAAGGTGGTGAAGAAAGCTGATGGGGCCCCACTATCAAAAGTTATAGCATCTGGGGTCTTAAAGGCTTGAAGATAAACAAGTGGCCATCTAGTTGGGAAGCAACAAAGCCCACATGGAAGAAGCATATCAGTCTCTGTGATTATGAGGTGTCATGGGATCAGTATCAGGCATCAGAAAACCCTGAAAAAACAATCATATCGATGCAAATGAAGTGTGGTGGGCACGGAGTGGAGACCCAAAGGCCATCTGTAGAGAATTGGACATCACCTCACACAAAGGTCACAATGAGGGTATGAGCCAGATAGGGTCCAGTAGAGCAGTGACCAAACATGCAACAATCCTCTAGTTCTTTACTGCTTCCTTGTCCCCACTACCCTGACCCCAGTTCTACCTTACAAATTTAGCTAGACCAGTCTATGTACACATGTACAGATAAGAGCTCTTGACACACAGAATTCACAACAGATAAACCCCTTAGGAACAATAGTGGGAGTAGTGATACCATGAGAGTAGAGGGGAAGTGGTAGGAGAAAAGAGGAACAGATCACAATGATCGACATATAACATCCTCTCTCCCAGGGAATGAACAACAGAAACGTGTATGGTTGGAGGGATACAGAGGTCAGTGTAAGATATGAAAATAATAATAATTTATAAATTATCAAGGGTTAATGAGGGATGAAGGGTGGGAGAGGGAGGGAAAAAATGAGAAGGCAAGGACTCAAGTAGAAAGAAAATATTTTGAAAAGGATGCTGGCAACATAGGTACAACTGTGCTAGACACAATGGATATATAGATTGTTATATGAGCTGTAAGAGCCTCCAATAAAATTATTTAAAAAATACTTTGCTTGTCTAATCCAGTCAGCTCTCGAAATCTTTTTGACCACGCCAAATATTAAAAATGACCCTCACATGTTTTGTTGTTGTTGTTCCATGAATACTAATTTTATGTCATGCTATGTGTTTGCGCCTGCTGATACCTCACTCCAGTTCTTAAAGACCTCTCATTAAGATCGATCTCAAATATTTCCCCTCAACTATAAAAACACAGTCAAGAGGTCACCTCTTCTAAGTAATTATCATGTATACCTTATATATTCTCCTCTTGCTTTTAACTATTTGCCATTCTTCTATATCTTGGAATTACTGGCATTGATCTGTATATCACAATGTTGCACATTTTTATTGGTTTTGATTCATCTTTTTTCCCCCTTATATGCTTGTGAGTTCTTTGAGGGAAGGGCTGTTTTCAATTTTCCTTCGCACTCAAGGTGTCAGCTGACACATAGCAGAATGATGAGAAATATTAATTAAAGTTAATCCTTACTGGAATATAACTGGCAAGTATTAGTGATCGTTGAAGCTAATTTGGGACATATGTATGTATAGTTAACTTTATGTGTGAGAATTTTCAAAAGAATGTTTCATAATAACTAAGGACTTTCTCAAAATGGAGCTACAGTTATCAGAATGATCAAGTTCACTCCATTAATGAAGCTATCGTATCTGTAGCTACAACCTTGGTGTACTGCATACTTTTCTCTTTTCTCATAAGAAAAAAATTAAACCAAACAGCATTGCCCTGAGGTAAAACACAATTATTCTCCTTCACAACACGAGCAGACCAAGAATATTACATTAAATAAGAATTTCTGGAAAAGCTGGAAATTGATAATTCACCATTAAGTCCTTTATTGAAGAGTGTATTGTATGGATCTTGCCCTTATTGCTTGCACCTGGATTGCTGCAGAAACACTCCTGAAGTCTTTTCTTCCACTCTCTTAACTCTGAACTTACCTTCACAGACTGAGACCTTAACTCTGAACTTGCCCTCACAGACTGAGA
>NW_022111370.1:1617417-1622912 GCF_000313985.2 Echinops telfairi | reverse complement strand
GATATGTCCCTGGTATGAAAGCCTATGGGTGGCATTGAAACGTGTCAGTCACTGACAATTTAATGACTAGAAGCAGATCATTAGGGGTGCCCGAAGATGAGCCCCCTGGGCAAGAAGTTGCTAAAAACGTGACTGAGAAAGTGCTTTCTTCTGAGAGTCCATCATAACGATGCAGATGGGGTAGAGCCTGTAGGAATAAAGTGTTTAGGACCTTCATTTTCTGATGGAGCATGCATCAAAATGAGAAGAAACAGCTAACACATCAATTAATAATCAGAATTTGGACTCTATGTATGAAGTATGAATCTAGGAAAATTTAAAGTTGAGATATATGAAATTGAATGCATAGAGATTGATATTTTAGGAATTAGAGAGTTGAAATGTACTGGTATCGGCCATTTTGAATCAGAAAAGCATATGGTTGACTGTGCTGAAGATGACACAATCAAGAGGAATGGCATTGCACTCATCGTCAAAAAGGACATTTCAAGATCTATCCTGAAGTACAATGCTGCCGCCTGTGGTGGTAGGATAATGTCTATGTGCATACAAATAAATTGAATCAATTCAACTATTATTCAAATTTATGTACCAACTACTAAAGTTAGTGATATAAACATTGAAGAATTCTATCAAAATCATCTTCAGGCTAAAATTGATCAAACGTATTTGAGTCAAGCTGCATTGGCTATTTATTGGCCACTGGAATGCAAAGTTGGAAATAAAGAGGAAGGAAAAGTAGTTAGACAATATGGTTTTGGTGATAGAAAAGAGACTAGATTCAATGATAGAATTTTTCAAGACCAATAGCATATTCATAGCAATCCCCCCTCTCCCTCCCCCAACAAACAAGAAGGTGAATATCCTTGTGGACTTCTACAGATAGAGTATACAGAAATACAAATTGATCACATCTGTGGGCAGAGACTATGGGAAGCTCAATGCCAGCATTTAAAACCATGTCAGGGCTGATTGCAGAACAGACCATCTAGGTCCCGGATGAAGTTGGAGAAAATGAAAATAAGTTCACTAGAGCCAAAATATGACCTTGAATATAGCCCACCTGAATTCCAAGAACAGCTCAAGAACAGATTTGATGCATGAAACACTAATGATAGAAGCCCCGATGAGCTGTGGGATGACATCAAGAACCTCCGATATGAAGTCAACAACCACGGGCTCAAACACAAGAACAATTGTGATGATGATGCGAGACCGGCCAGTGTTTTGTTCTTTTGTCCACAGGGTTGCCATCAGTCCCAACTGACTCGACAGTACCTAACAACAACAACAAGAACAACTACTAATGTATTTACCCCTTAATGGAGCTGCTTTTCTGGGGAACCCTGACTAACAGTGCCCAGTTCTCTCTTCAGTCTACTTCATTCAACTATTTTCTCTTTATGAAGCATTTCCTTCTTTTCCATTCATGCTCTATAGGCCTTTTTTTTTTCCTTTTGTCACAGGTGTAGCACTTACTCTACATGACGTGGTAACTAATCTTCCATAGTGGAACAAAAACGATGTCAACATGCATTCCTTTTCCCACCACCTCAATGAAAACCCTACAGGGTACTTTGGATACAATGAATTCAGAAAGGCATATAATATGTATATGTCAGATTCTGAAACAATGAGATTAATCTTCTGTGTATCCTTCCTTGTTCCCCTTCTCAATAGGAGAAGATGTGTAAATCCTCAAATAATTATATTTAAATTTCATTAGTCATTTTAATCCTCTTAACAAATTACTTTCGCCTCCTAAACCCTGGATTTCATCTAGAAGAGAATTATTTTTTAATGGATTTTTATCAAAATTGGGATCTAATTTAAATAGGAGCAGAAATGCTTCTCTTAACCCTTTGCTGCCCAGGTCTGATTCTCCCCAGCCCCCCAAAATAACAGCAATAACGTAATACTGCTTTCTGCCAAAATTAACATGGGCCCTTTCATTTGAACCCACTCAGAAATTGGCTCCTAAGCCATCTATGTACAAAGCATGCCACACTGAAGGAAACTCTTCACAGCATATCCTGGAAGCATTGTTGCCAGCTGTGAGCATCAGAGAAGTTAAATGTTGCTCAAAAGAAGCTCAGGGCTAAGCTCTGGGCTTCTTCACTACTTCTCCAACACCAGTACTAAATCCTGGCCCTCCCCTGAGCCACAGTTCCCTAGTGGGGAAGTTTCAGTGACAAAGTCTTCATTGGGGAAATCTCCTCTTTATATTATCTGCAGCTTGGGAGGAAGGGCTGGCTCTGATCATCAAATACATCGATGGCTTACTCTTTAGCTTCCTTTTTCGCTGTTGTCTTCTGCCCCTCGACTTGCAGCGTGACCAGCAAACCTAGGTCCCATTTCTGCTAAGACACTGCCATGGTTTGAGAAAAACAGGCAGGAGTCCCAGGTCAGAATTCCCACGCTTGCTATTGGGCCTCGACGTGGGACTGCAATGGGAGCTGCCATGGGCTGCCATTGGCTCATTGAATTTAGTGTGTTTTAAGTGATCAAAAATTGAGTGATCGTTACATGATTTTATTTCAGATGATTGTATTTCCCACAGACAGCTCACAGGTGGTTAGTGGCAAGTTCCGAATAAGATCCAAGACTTCAGGAAATTCTTCATGTACTCCCTTTTCCAATACCAGGAAAGAGGACTAAACTAACTAACTAACTAAATAAAAAGCTGCTGTGGCAGAAAAAATCACAGTGTCCTAATTTGGCTCTGCCTTTGGTCCCAGTTCATTTTTCCTTCCATTAAATCCATTAGTATTTCAAGTCTCAGTTTGTCTCCTATCTAAAACGAGAGAGTTGGACTAGATCAGCACTTCCTACAAGGTGTTAAAGAACAACACAGGAACTATGGACTGCATATCATTGCAATTTACCACGATGAAGACATTTTCCTTGAATCCAGAGTTCACCAAACATTACTGGACATTTCCAATCATCTATAATTATGTAGGTGTATTTATATGCACCTATGTGTATGTCTAGATTTGTAGAGGAAGATGTGTTTATGGATCTAGAAGATGCTTTGGGGTAGTTGAAAATTCTTGTCATTTTTGTTGGAGAGAATCCAGTTTATAATTCTACTTTTCATATTGCTGGAAACTCAAATTTAAATTTTTTTTAAAAATCTGAACACACGTTAAAGTGGCATAAACTGCTTAGAAAATCAAAGCAAGGCCATGGGCTAGAACCTTGGCTTTGGGGCCTATGCTTTGACATGTCTGGCTCACCCACACTACAAGAAGAGAGTTCTGTGCTTCCACAACACCGTGGAGTCTGACATCCTAGAACACCTCCATGCGGGTCCTTTCTCACACATTGCTTTACTGAACTCTGAAACCAGGCTGCCTCAAATATAGCCTGTGAGACATGGAGCACTGGTTTGACTCGGATGAGAGAATAAAAATAACGTGTGGCAACATGAAACCAAAGCAAATTATCTCTACCATACGAATTGCATTTGATGATGGCACTAGGCTCAATGCCTTGGGGAAGCCATCTCACAAGAATGCTGGCTCGTGGTGGGACAACTGAAGAAAATTGCTCGCGCACTGTTTTCCTTTGAGGGGTTAAATCATACGACCGTGTCATAGGAGAAAAGAAAGAAAGGGAGTCTTTGGTTTTACTTAATCGTGTTATGTTAGTCTCATGTTTGCCTTGTCATTGATGGAGCATGTGAAAGGGAAAATACGTGAATTGATAAGGGTTTATTTCTGTCTTTATACCAGTCTAAAGACAATGCGATAAACTGGGCAGCAAAAAGGACTCTCTAAAGATGCATTGACTGTTATCAGCAGAAGCAATAATATGCACTTTGAGATGATGTCATTTTAGCTATCAGGTAGTTGCAAAGATTACAGAATTTTTACTTTTCTTCATCCCTTCACCGTATTATACACAACGAGAGCAAAACGTATCCCTAACGTGGCACAATACAGTCATATTTCTATCTGGAAGGAATATTAGCACCGGTATCAGGAGCTCCATTCTCGCATGTGAGAATAAAGGAGAGTTCAGGTTCCAAACGGACACCGTAGGATAATGCTTAATGTGTGCTGTATAAGATGGTTTAAGTTGTGTGATTTCAATGGAACCATTACTCAATAAACAAACAAAGAAATTAAAAAAAACCCACAGATTCACCCACGTTCCCCCCCAAAAAAAGTTTATAGGAAATGCCATTCTCGTTTAACTCAATTTCCCCATAAACTTTTTCAATGTCCCTGGCATATGTGTGTTTATAGGTGTGTTCACAGACACATGTATACATACTCATCTAGATATTAAAATTGGTAAGGCCCATTTGTTACTTTTCAGTGGTCAAATAATAAAGCTGATTATCAGTATAAAAGTATCATGTTGTACCAGGAAAATGAAATATTTATTGACAACAGGCCAACCCCTCCACAGACAGATGATCCTGGCCCACTGGGGGCTGTAAATGAAATACTTCTATAAATTAAGTACTCAGAGAACATTTTGGGGTAAACACCCCTTAACGCAATTTTAAACCCCAAGCCTATCCATTTGATACCACAATCAGCAACCCGGATCCACCCCGACACCTCCTAACTTAGGATCCTCAGACAGATACCCCGCAACTCCCCAAGAATGCAGGCAGGGTGCATCTTTGGGGGAGGGAATGACTAATTGCACAGAGACCTGGTAGCAAACATGAGTTTGACAACCACAAGGCAATCTGTGTTCCAACCTGTTGCTCATGGTCCTGCTGAGTGCGACTCACAGAGACCCTGTAGGACGGCGTGGAACTGTCCCCTGAGGTTTCTGAAGCCGTGAATCTCCCCAGAAATAGATTCCCACCCACAGCCTTCTCCTGAGGGGCAGCTGGTGGCTTCAAACCACTGACCATTCAGTCAAACTTTCATGGCTTTGCCCCCAGGGCGCCTCTCTCTCTCTCAGGAGAGTCCTAATTACAAACAGATTTAACCCAAGAAACCACCTTGGACTCACAGAAGTCTCGCATAGGAAGTCCATGACACCAGAGAGGCCCCATCCCCTCCCGCCACTACCAAACACCTGAGTACAGGGAAGGGAACTGTCCAGCCGCTGGGCTACTCTAGGTCAAGCATGCATAGGTTAAAACTTGCACTTGGGAGAATCAAAGCCTCCTTAACTTCTGCAGCCTCTGCAGCCGCTTTGGAACCAGCCCGGAACCAGGGCACAGCCGGGGAGCGACCACTTTACCTTCCGAAAAATCAATCAGTCCCAGCAAATGAAGCAGCTTCAGAGATGCACATATAATCACAACAATACCCACTGTTTGCAGTCCTTCCGACTCCCACTCAAGAGTCAACATTCTCTGAGTCGCCGCCAGAGCATCCCAGCCCCGGACCCCTTTGGAGAGGAGGGAGTTAATGAGATAATCCAATCGGAGCAAGGTCTGGCTGGGAAGGAAGGCTGGCGAGGGGGACAAGTGAGCGGCTCCTAGCAGAGGCCCCGGGCTGAGTGCTGGCTTTGGCCGCAGT
>NW_022111370.1:1614781-1616515 GCF_000313985.2 Echinops telfairi | reverse complement strand
AAAAAAAAACCCCAAACAAACATACATTTTCTGCATGGGGGGTGGGGTGTCTGTTAAAACCACTCTCTTGTGGCGAGTCTGATTCAGTGGATGCAAGAGTGTGTGTAGCAAAAACAGCAGCCCCATGCTTTCTGGGCATCAGGGAGGCGTGGGCAGTGCTGGCCCAAAGCTCCCATGAGGCATTCTGCTTTCTGAACCACACAGGGGAGTCAGGCTACTTCAAGGCTGCCCCTCCCTCATCTTCTGGCAGATAGGCCACCCCACCAGAGCCAACCCCAGCAATGCTGCTGAAGAGGAACCTGTGACACAGAAGGGTTCTTGAAAAAATGAATTGGCTTTTTGAGGTCATAGCCTGGCTCTGCAACTTCCTTGCTGTATGATGTTCTGCAAGGTACTAATCCCTCTGAAAACTGCTGGGGGAAAATGGATTCTACTATAACACTTAAAATAACCCCAAAGAAAGGAGCTAATCATAACTGGCTATCTACTATGTGCTAATGAGCCCTGCTGGTTTAGTAGTTACAGTTCAAAACCACAAGCCACTTTTGGGGAGAAAGATGAGGCTTTCTGTTCTTGTAAAGGGTTACAGTCTCAGAAACCTACAGGGGCAGTTCCAGCCTTCCCCAGAGGGTTGCTATAGGTTCAATCCACTCAATGGCAGTGTTTTGTTTTTTTTTTGTTTTTTTTAGTTTGAGTGACACAGTAGGGACCAGATCCTGCAGAAGGACACCGGGCTGAATAACGTGGAGGGTCATTGACACAGGGAAAGGCCCTCAACAAGACGGCTGGACCGAGGGACTGCAGCAGTGACCTCAAACCTGCAACGCTGGGGAGACTGGCATGAGATGGGGCAGGGTCTTCTTCAATCATTCACAGGTGCCTATCAGTTGGAGGCATCTCCGGGGAACCTATGGAAAAGTTATTTCTTGACACTGATCGGCTCTCCACAAGTGTCTGCAGCAGGGAGTATGGTCAGACTACATGTTACAGTCGGGCGAAATGCTCAAAGACTCTAACTCCCTTGTCAAAGCTCTGGGAACAGTTACCTGGTAGGAAACTGGCATCCATTCATTTTTTCATTCATTCCTTCATCTCATGAACTTGGATTTTATGTGTTTTGAACGGTACATGAACAACAAAAAAGGGACAAATATGTTCAACTCTATTCTTATGGGTTTACAGTTCCATAAAAGAGATAGGTATGAAGAGGAATGAGACCATTAAAATGTAGATGCCCTTGAATGGTTGCCTCTGAAAAGGATCATGGGAAGACAATCCTGGGACTGCATTCCTTCTGCAGAAAGAAGGGTTGGGGGCGGAGACAGTCAGGACATTTGATAGAGGGGACTTGGAGACAGTTCCAACCTAGAGAAATCCAATGCACAGCAGAACAGAAGTCACCCTGTCACCCCACACTGCCCGGTCCTGCACCATCCTCACAATAGTTCCTACGCCCATTGTTGCCGCTGTGTCAATCGAACTCGTTGAGGGTCTTCCCTCCCTCTTTCACTGCCCCTCTATTTACCAAGCAATATAGAGGAGGCAGGCCTCGTTAAGGGTAGATTTTATTAATATTTGATATATTATACATAAGTTTTGGGACAGGTAAAAAGTAAACACCAACACCAGTTATTACCCAGTCAATTTCAACTCATGGAAATTGCATGTATGTCAGAGCAGAACTATGCTCCAAAAGCTGATTGAAAAGTACCTCTGGGAAGACTTGAACCCATA
>NW_022111370.1:1610243-1612160 GCF_000313985.2 Echinops telfairi | reverse complement strand
TACTATGCCGCTCTCTCGATTATTGTTGTTTGAACCCATCATTGCAGCTGCTGTGTCAATCCATCTCCTTGAGTGCCTTCTCCTTCGCTGACCCTCCAATTTGCTAACCATGTTGTGTTTTCCCAGGGATTGATCTCTCTGGTAAAATGACCAAAGTATGTGAATCAAAACCTCATTATCCTCATTTCCACGGAGCGTGCTGGTTGTACTTCCCCCAGGACAGATTTGTTTCTTCTTCCAGCCGGCCAGGGTACTCTCAATGTTCTGCTCAGCCACCATCATTCAGTAACATCAGGTCCTTCTTATTCATTGGTCAGTTTTTATATTCATAGGAGGGTATTGAAAACACAATGTCTTGGGTCAGACCCAACGTGGTCCTCAAGGTGACATCTTTATTTTATCAAGGCTTTAAAGAGGCGGTGTGCCTACTGTAGGACTTCATTTGGTTTCTTGACTGGTGTTTTCACAGATGTTGATTGAGTTCCATCTTTTCTCTGTTTGTCATGGTGATGTGTATCGGTCCACGTGGAAGGGTTTAGTTCTCTTTGCACTGAACTATAACCCATTCTGAAGGCTGCATCTCTCGTCCTTCGGTGAGTGCTTCAAGTTCTCTTAGCTTTTAGCAAGAAAAGTGTGTCATCCGCATATTGTAGAATGATTCATCCCCCAGCCTTGATGCGGCATTCTTCTTCAGACTGTCGAGCTTCTTGAGTTGTTTATTCAGCACATAGATTGAATCATGATAACAAAAGAGCACAACCCTGATAAACACCTTGTGGTACTTACATAATCCGTTGTCAAAATTGAGGTTAAAGAGTGAAGGGGTGGAGTTTAGGATGTTAAGCAGGTTGCAGCTTGATTATTTCATTTGGAGGCACAAGGAGATAAATAGCTCACTGGAGGCAGAATTCACGCTCACACCCTGCGAGACATTACTGATGATGAGCATGATGGAGCTAGGCTGATGCAGCCAGTGGAGCCACACTGAGATGTTTACACTGCCACTGGATCCACAAGACTTTTCACCCAATGGCCTGTGACCTTCCAGCATTTGGCATCATTGCATGTGTTTCTTGAGTCTGAAAAGGATTTATAGATCAGGCATATGGGCTCGTGTCAGACTTATTGACTTGATCTGGACTGGGCTGGGTTATTTTTCAATATTCAATTTCTCTTGTATGTAAAGCTCTTTCTTATACACCTATAAGTGTCTATGAATTTGTTTCTCGCGTCCACTCTAACGCATACCTTTTCTGATTTTAAATCACTCAGTGTCCCTTTGCTCTGTCTTTAGGTTTCTGTACAGGTTTCAGTGAAGTACATTAGAGCCAATCCAGTTGTCACCTCTCCCTGGGAAGGTTTCTCCCATCTGCTCATTAGAACAAATCTCTCTCCTATGACTCATGCTCTCCTCTTGTGCTCCCCTGTTCATGATTTTGTTGACGTCTTATTTCTCTGGTGTAGTAGAAACAGTCCTGGACTGAGTCCAAAGGTGTGGCTATGGATCTAGACTGCCTGTCGTGTAAGAAAGTGAGTGTCTTGGGCTGCAGAGTTGACTTTAGTTCGAGATGATCCCACTTGTGACACAACTGTGCTTCCCAGAGTTTCCAGTGGCTCCTTCTTGTTGGAAGTCAATCACCAGACCTTTCTTTGGAGCACTCTGGATAAATGTGAACCCCCAACATTTTGCTTAGCAGCGGAGAGTGTTCACTCTTTTCACTCTCCTGAAGGTCTTGGCTCCAGTAGACATTCAACATACCTCTACTCTGCTCCTGTCATCAATGATCAAAAATGTGGGTGGCCCTAAGGCAGGTGCAAAGGGGACTTCTCCTCTCACAGGAGGCTCCCTGATTCTGATCCCGAAGCTCAGGGAGAAGAGCCTCCTGATGGTCTTGTCTGATAGTCTATGTGCATATG
>NW_022111370.1:1606578-1608648 GCF_000313985.2 Echinops telfairi | reverse complement strand
TGCTTTGGCTGTTATCGTCAAAGAAGCAGCTTGCCAGGCCTTTCTCCCTCAGTGTCTGAGTGGGTTGGTATCTTCAATCATTTAATTACTAGATGAGGGTTTGCTGCTCTGCCACCATGACTCACAACTCTTTCATATTTCTCTGAAATCAATATTACTTCCACCCCCACCCCCTCCCCAGGACAAAACAGAGGTCTAAAAGGGAAAAACAATTGAGGTACCGGTGGCATAGTGGTCACGTGCTGGGCTCCGAAGCAAGATGCCAGTAACTGGAACCCACCAGCGATGGAGAACGATGAAGCTTTCTACTGAAGTAGATAGTTACAGGCGGGGACATCCACAGAGGACGTTCGACTCTGTCTTATAAAATCAGTATTAGTCAGCATCAACTCAATGGCAGTGAGCTTGCTATTTTAGGATTTTACATTACTGAGGCAAGGCCAGATTTCAATGGAGGCAGCCTGGTGCCAGATTCTGCCACAGCTCCATTCCCCCTTTCCTTAGCTCTCCTTGTAGAATCTTGAATGAGTTAACTAGCACCCCACAGAGGCTCTACTTAGGCCAGAGAGAATATTCCATGTGTCTGGGTACTGATTATCAATGCTGTTTCTAGTGTTTTCACATTCAGACACAATTACTAATAGCTTCCATGGACCAGAATACAAGCTAGCAGCCCCTGAAACTGGTGGGCATCTTCATGAATCTCTTTGATGAAAAAAGCCTAAGCCTGGTTGGTAAAAAAGAAAACAAAAAGAATGAGGCAGAAGGAAAACTTAATCTTTGTCAAAAAAGTAAGCCCTGGAGAGTCATCAAGGGAAAGATAGTTTCTCTTCTGAGAATTGTATGTTTTCATAGAATAGAGCCCACAGTCAATCAGGGATATATTTTATCTCTGTCAGAGACGATTGTGAGTTCTATCAGCATGTGTATGACTGTTTAGCTGAAAGCAATTTGTATTCATTTTACATTACTGCTATAACACATTCTCCAAAACGTAGTGACTTAAAAGCAAAACAAATTCCCTGCCTGGGAGTTGATTCTGACTCATAGCAACACGCCAAGACAGGGTTGACCTGCTCCTGTGAGATCCTGTAGCTGTTCACAGGAGTAGAAAGTCCCATGATTCTCCCAAGAAGCAGCTGGTGGTGACCTTCAACTGCTGACCTTTCTGACTGCATCCCAATGTGTCTGCTCTTGGAGGTGAGTAGTGTAGAGTCTGAACTGGCTTTCACTGTGGTGTAGGTTGCAGATGCTAAAGCTCAACAAGCATTTCTCTTTCTCAGGACTAACATCATATTGGCAAGATTAGGTGCGTTCTAGAGATCCTGGGGGAAAATTATTTTCTTGCCTCTTCCAACTTCTCCAGGCCCCCTACATTCTTGGCTCATGGTAACCTCACATCTTTAAAGCCCAGCTCAGTTACCTTCCAGCTGTATTATTCTGAACCTGACACTGTGTCTCCATCTTCCAATGACAAGAATGCTCGTGATTGCATTGGGTTTGCCTGGTAATCCAGGATTATCCATTATTTTAAAGTCAGCCAATTAGCAATATTATTTTCAAAGATGACCTTCGTTTCCCTTTGCCAGCCCACCTAACATATTCCCAAGTTCTGGCAATGAAGGTGTAAACATCTCTTGGCTGGAGACATTCTGCCAACCGCATAGTTGAACTGTATAATTTACCTTCACACTCCCTGAAGAAAGAAGAGAAAAAGCTCCCCTAAATGAAAACCTACAATGACATACTCTACTTCTTGGGGAGCCAGCCATTTGAGGTCAATGTAAGTGATTTGAAGGCATAGAAAAAACAAACAACAACCAAAAAAAACCTTGCTGGTGAGAAGGAGGGATCAGTTTTCACTGGCCTTCCTATCTCTGAAGTCTACATTTCCAAAGAGAAAAGACTGAAGAAAATGGATTTCACAACATTGGCTGGGTATAACCAACAATTTAGAGGACGTAAGCTAATCGTCAGACCAAGAGACCCTTTCCTTTCTGGTGAGGGGCAAAGAGATGATTATACACAGAGCAGGTGCTTTCTGCAAGCTCAGACCTCAGTTAGGAGCCA
>NW_022111370.1:1604955-1606098 GCF_000313985.2 Echinops telfairi | reverse complement strand
AAAAAAAAAAAAGTTTGAAACCTGACAGCTTTTCCTGAGAAATAGACACTGAAATATGTTGGCCTCCTATTAGCTGGAGAAAGACACCAAGCTCAAGCCCAACCCTCCACAAACGTCTTCATCTGTCCAGCACATGATTGTCATTTCATCTCTATGTGTACTTTCACTTACTTTGTATGTTCGTCCTGAGTATGTGCTGCTGTTTCTACCTAAATGTCCATGGGGAGACAAACCAATAAAGAGCAGTTGGTATCTACACACAATGGGACACTATGCCCTAATGAAAACACGACGAAGCCACTGAGCACCTCATTGAATGGATAGATCTGGGAAATATTCTGATGAGTGAAATGAGTCCATTACACAAGGACACATATTGTATGGAATCACTCTTATAAGGAAAAATGTAAGACAAAGATTTCCGTAGCACCAGGACTAGACTTTGGAGCTTCTCTAGGGCAAGGGAGCGACTATGAAACAGCAAGCAAGAGGGCTGACAGGTGTGAGCTTGGGTGAAGTGGAAGATGGGAATTCACAAGAGGGCAGAAGAGCAAGCACACGGTGGGGATAGAGTAAGCTCTTTGGAGGATGGTGTCGATAAGTAGTTTAAACTTAAATACCAAATTGATGATCTAAAATGTGAAAATCTCCACCTAATTCAAAATAGTAAAATTGTTAAAAATAATACTGACTTCAAAGAAAAAATATTGAAACCCTGAGAACTTGCTTTCTTTATGTTTAATAAACAAAAGCAAGACTGTTGTAAAACCAGGCATGCTGGCTCCATCACTGTGCCCCCTTCCCGAGTTTGTCTGTGGGGAGGCAGTAGGAAGTGTTTTATATTCGTGATCTATAAATAAGGAAAATGAAGAAGCTTTTTCTCTGTGTGGTTAAGAGCAATACGTGTATTAGTAGACATAAAAGCCACTGCCCAACGGTTAATCTGTCTTCGTGTGGGAGTTTGTGTGTTGCTACGATGCTGGAAGTTATGCGGACATATCTCAAACATCAGCAGGGTTACCCATGGTAGACAAATTCAAGTGGACCTTCTGCACAGAGTAGGAAGAAAGAAATGGAATATACTTCAGAAAATTAGCAAAAACAAAAATCTAAAAATCACAACAAAAGAGTGCTTAATTAGAA
>NW_022111370.1:1602820-1604038 GCF_000313985.2 Echinops telfairi | reverse complement strand
GATAATTGATCAAGTGTGTGTGTGTGTGTGTGTGTGTGTGTGTGTGTGTGTGTGTGTGTGTGTGTGTGTAGGATATCTGTACTAGTGTGTGGACACTTGTTATGTGTATATAGGCAGAAGATTGATGTATAGGGGTAGACAGGGAAAGAGAGTGATTAAAGGGATTTTCTACAATTATAGATAATATATAGTAAAGAAAAAAGCCCCACACATACACACAAACAAAACAAACTCACTGCCTTCAGGGTGGTTCCAACTCATGGCAGTCCTACGGGACAGAGTAGAACTGCCCCTGTGGGCTTCAGAGACTGTAACACTTTATGGGTGAAGAAAGCCTCACTTTTCTCCTTCGGAGCAGCTGGTGGTTTTGAACTGCTGACCTTGTGGTTAGCAGTTCTCTAGTTTTGTTTCTCTAGAGAATACTGCCTAACACAAGTGGTTACAATAATGACTTCAAATGTTTTTACAATTGTAAGAATGGCATGGGGCTGGGTGGGGTTTTGCTTGAGTGCCCACAGAGTCACTGAATCAGATCTAAGTCAATGGCACCTCATACCATTCTGCCTATTCAAATGCATTCCACCACTCCCAGCCTCTCCTCTCTCTTTGATGAACACATGGTGTATTCTTCATTTCCAGACATATTATTCAAATAACTGGGGATGTGGATTAAAATTGCAAATTTGTGCTGCTTGAGACTTGAAGACTTCGGTAGACCAAAGGGTCTAAGATTCATTTTCTCTTATTCACTGAACCAATTCAAAGCAACATTAAAGCAGTAGGGTTTTCAGTAGACCTTTGCGGTTGGTAGGCTATTAGGTGAAGAATAGTTCTTTGAAAAAAGTACCTAAAATACACTAGGATTCAAATTTGTGGAAACTGTATGCTTTCTCCTTTTGAAATTATATACTCATTGTGTAAAGGTTAGTTTACTGTAGCAGCTACAACACATTATTGTTAGCTTGGTGGCTGAATACAAACAAACTTTACAGTTCTGGATGTCACAAATCCAAATTGGGTTTCACTCAACTAAAATCTAGGTGTCGGTTGGACGGGAGGACTGGTAGGGAGTGACCACGGTCAAGGCAACCATGAGGAACTACTGAAGCCAGAATGGACTGATCATGGTATTGGGACAGGAGGAAAGCGTAAAGAAATAGAGGAAAGAAGTAGGAGGCAAAGGGCATATATACAAGCCTAGGTACAGACAAGTACATA
>NW_022111370.1:1582138-1601636 GCF_000313985.2 Echinops telfairi | reverse complement strand
GAAAATGAGCGGATTCCGGGAACCCAAGAGGCAAGAGAATTTTGGGAATGATGAGGGCAACAAATGTATAGATGTGCTCTACACAATTGATCTATGTATTGTGATGAATTGTATGAGCTCCAATAAATTGATTAATAAAAAAAAAAATCTAGGTGTCAACAGAATCGGGTTCCTTCCTTCTGGAGGGTCGAGAAGCAGATCTAAATCCTCCCTTTTTCTAAAAAAAGTAAAGTCACTTGCATCCCTTGGCTTGTGACCTCCAGCCAACAACCCTACCCTTTCAGTTCTGTGTCCACCATGGGAACTCCTCTCTGACCCTTCTGCCTCCCTCTGAATTACAGTGAGCCCTCTGGAATCAATTAGCATAGTTTCCCTGCTCCACCTCTCTCACCTCTCAATATCTTTCACTTGATTCAATCAAAATACTCTTAACTGTTTAGGGAATATATTCACAGGTTGAAGATGGATATCTTTACAGGACTGCTCTTATGCCTACCACAGGACATAACCACAAAGGACTGACTTTTTTCATTCCATGTAGAAGAATTATTGAACATTCAATACGTGCCAGACATCAACTTATTCACCGGGGAATACACTATTGACAGTTCTTAAATACTTTGGATATATTATCAGGAGAGACCAGTCCCTGGAGAAGGATGTCATGCTTGGCAAAATGCCAGGGTAGTGAAAAAGAAGGGGGACCTCAATGAGAGATCGACACAGTGGTTGCAGCAATGGGCTGAGGCATGGGAACAATGGTGAGGCTGGCGCAGGACCAGGTTGTATTCATTCTGTTGTGCCTGGGGCCACTATGGGTCAGAACCAACTTGGCGGCAACTCACAACAAGCACTTTCTTAGAAAATCTGCTCTAAGGGGAAATCCAAGGCTGGAGGCCAACAACAATCACTCTGATCAAGAGAGGAATCCGCGTCTTCACATGTGTGTGTGTGTTGTGCTAGTCTACTCGTACAAGGACTCTGGGAGACAGATTGCATCTCTATTTCGTGGGCGAGGTGACTGAGAAAATTCTTTCCTGTGAGGGTGTGCTCCTTGAGCCTCAGCTGCCTGCTCCCCCACCTCTTGCTCCAGGGAACAATGGCATTTGTTCTTTGAATGCTCTTTCCATCCTGCTAAGAAGTAGAAGGCATTTCTCCTTAGAAATAATTTTACAAATGGTAATGTGGTTTTCAGGTAAGTTCATTAGGATCTTTTGTAATGCATAATGGAGCTGAAATAGCTGATTGTTTCTATGGAAATATGAGCAGGGAGTGCTAAACTGCCTTTTTAACAAATGAACTTTGGGGACATAATCTGTTTACCTCTTCTCAGAGGAGATAAATGGGTGCCACTGTTCAATTCCTCATACTCCTTCTGTGTTTCATCTTTCTAGAGAGCATTTAGGTGTGTTGTACATTCTCCCATGACTCAAGTTCAAAAGCAGCCACTTCTCTAACCCACAGAAATCCATGATGAGTCCCAGAGCCATTTTCTCCTCTTGGGCATGGCACATTTATATGTGCATGGTGCTAGCTCCAATTAGGAATGTAAACACATCAGCCAGAGAAAACTGTAATTTTAGAAAATAAGCCTGGGGAACATTCTTCCCAATGTCTCTTGTCTAAGAGTTTAGTGGGGAAAGACAGGAGGGAGAGACTATCTTGTACTTCATTCAATAGCAGGGCAGTTTGACACCCGGCATCTGGTATGGGAGTAATCAAAACACATGGATGGCCTCATCGCTCTCCACAACCCCCACCCTGCTCCTCTGCTTCTCTCTCTGTGTGTTTGAGAGAGAGAGAGATTGAGAGTAAAGTTGTCTATAGGAAAACTACCAAAGGGCAGTTATGAGTAATACATAAAGTTTATAAAAATGCAAATTTATCTGCTTGCTGGACCTACTGAATGGGCCAATGAGCCCTGGTGGTGTAGTGGTTATTCCTAGGGCTGCTATCCACGTGGTCTACAGGTCAAATCCACCAGCTGCTCTGAGGGAAGAAAGACTGGGCTTTCTACTCCGGTAACAGCTCCATGGGCCAGGCATTCTATATTTTATAAACTCTTCATGTGATTATGATGCAAACAGAAGTCTCAGGCACATAAGCTAAAGGGAAGGGAGGAGACTTTCAAAGGAATGGGAACCAAGGGCAGATAGCATCACTTGGTAGACAATGGTTTTGAGAATCATCTTTTATCCTCTCTGACTTTCGTTCTCTGTATCTGAACTAACATTCATGAACAGCAACTTAACTTAGCATCAAAGTACCTTGTGGCCACATGTTGCTTGTATAAATCACCCTCACATTATGAAATATTCCATTATCATTGCAGGTTTTCTGTCTTTAGCTAGTATATCAATTAACATGTGGGTGCTTCTTGTGTGACAAGAATTTTGTTGGAGGTTTGACATGTGGTCTACCTATTATTGTCATCTACTAGGAATCAACAGTACCAATGTTCCTGTCAGGTGGTCATACCTGTTGGGTGACATGTTTATTGCTGTGAAGGTGGATACTCAGCCAATGGTATTGCAAATCCAGCAGGTTCACCTACAATGGAGAGGTTCCCTCAGAACTTCCAGAAAAGACAGTAGGAGGAAAGGCCCAGTGTTCTACTTCCAAAAAATCAACCAAGAAAAACCCTATAGATGAGAACAGAATATTGCTCGTTATTGTGCTTAAGATGAGCATGCACAATTGGAAAGCAATATACCACACCTTCAACAATTGTTGTTGTGAGATGCCATCCAATCAGTTCTGACCGATCGTAACTCTATGCACAACACAATGAAACACTTCCAGGTCCTGTACCATCTTCACAATTGTCCCTAGGCTTCAGCCATTGTTGTAGTTACCGTGTCAATCCATCTCCGTGAGGGCCTTCTTTTTCTCTGCCCCTCTCTGTTCTTCTCCAGGAACTGGTCTCTCCTGACAGCATGTCCCAAGTATGTCATACAAAGTCTCCTTGCCTCTAAAAAGCACTCTGGCTATACTTCTTCCAAGACAGACTTGTTTGTCCATTTTGTAGTCCCTGGTACTTTAGTATTTATTCTTCCCCAGAATCACCACCTATCTGTCCTTTTGTTGTCCTGCGATAGCTGTGAGTTGCTGTGTTGATGAAAACTGTGTCAAGGGTATTTCAAATGCCAGCAGGGTCACCCAAGGTGAACAGGTTTCAGCGAAGCTTCCTGACTCGGAACAGACAAGGAAGAAGGACTCAGGTCCCCACTTTGGAGGAAGGAGCTTTTGAAAACCCTCCATGATAAACTCATATACATCAGTGATCATGAGGCTGGGGCAGGACCAGGCAATGTTTCACCTTTTTTCCATGAAGCTTTTGCTCTGAGTTGGAATTGTCTGAAAGGCAGTGAACAACAAATAAGTAGACATGATCTCTATTTGATTACTGAAATAGCCATGCTGGAGAGAGAGGTTAGGTAACTTTCTCAAGGTCAAAAAGAAAGTAGACAACAGTACCAGGTCTGACTTCAAAATCTATCTTCCTTCTCTTCTGTCAAGGTCTGTCTTCCCAGAAGTTTGGGCTTTCATTAATGAAAGGAAATGCGTGCACAGCACACTAGACTTCAAGAGGTGAAGCGGGGCAGACTTCATTTCTGTTTCCTTTAAGTATATAAAACGATTACTTTGAATATACTTAACACGTGTATTGATTTCATATAAAAGCCACTTTACTTAAAAGTGATCAATAAACAAGGTTTGTAGTTGTAGTAAATTGCTGATTTATGGACAACGGTAAGAAGTGTTCCCAGGGAAAAGACACAGAAAATTGAAGCGGGAGGGAACATTGGAAAGCTACTAAAGAAAAGATCATTAGAGGCAAAGGGACTTTGCAAGGCAAGAAGTCAAGTGATTTACCCAAGGTCAAACAGCTGGGAAGGGGCAGGGATGTAACTAGAGAGTCCCTTACTACCCAGCCGAATCAGTGCTATTAGTGAAAAGTGTTTTATGAATGCAAATTGAAGATTCCTTTTCTCATGAACAGCTATATATTCATGCATCCATCTTCAAATGTTTATTAGGAAAACATGATGCCTTTAGCAAGCACGAGTTACTCAAGCCAGTCAAAAGGGCTATAATTCTAAGCAGAGATATGGGTTTCTTGAACCACATGGTCTGTTTAGAGAATGACTGGAGGTTCAAAAATCCTGACTTGAAAGGTGCAAAATTGGGAAAGAAAAGTGAACAGATATGTAGGGGTCAAGACATAGTGAGTTGGGTAAATCCTTCAAAGACATTTGGGATTTATCAGGAGGAACGAGGCTACAGACTTTTTTGCAGGAGATTGACACGGCCAGATATGTAGCTTAGGTCCCTATGGCTACAGAGCAGACTATGGGGCATGGGTGTGAGAACTGGGGGAAGTCCAGCTTCTCAAGCCAAAGGTAAGGAGACAGCTAGTTTATGCGGTTGACCAAGTGCAATGTGTCCTTTGATCTCTTAACTTCTGCCTCCATGAGCATTGATTGTGGATCCAAGCAAGACAAGATTATGGGCTCCAAGATTATGCTAACTGCAGCTACCAAGTGCTGGAAAGGCTTAGTAAGTTCACCCTGGCACCCATCTGGTCACATTCAGAGGCTCCCATACACACAGCCAAAAACCAGCCACAATTGTTGTTAGATCTGTCAGGCAACACCCAAAACACCTCTCAAATCACCCAGACTCATAATGACTCTCTGTTGCTGTTAAGTGCTGTCTAGTTGGTTCCAGCTCATAGCCAACAAGTCCTGGTCCTACACATCCTCACTGTTATTCTTATGTTTGAACCAGTCACTGCAGCCACTGTGTCAATCTGTCTTGTAGAGGGTAATCCTCTTCTTCACTACCCCTATGCTTTACCAATCACGATGTCCTTCTCCAGGACATCATGTGCTTCTCACAATATGTCCAAAGAACTTGAGATGGACTGTCACCATCCTTGCCTCTAAGGACCATTCTGGTTGTACTTCTTTCAAGACAGAGTTGAGCCATCTGTGGTACTTTCAATATTCGTTACCAGCCCCATAACTCAAATGCATTGATTCCTCCTCAATGTCCAACTTTCACATGCATATGAGGCAAATTGGCTTGGGTCAAGTGCACCCCACCTAGTTCTCAAAGTCACATCCTTGTTTTTCAATATGCTAAAGACATCTTGGGCAGGAAATTTACCAAGAGCCATGTGTCCTTTGATTTCTTGATGTCTGCTTCCATAAGCATTGATTGTGTATTCAAGCAAGACAAAAATCCTTGGACATTTTAATATTTTATCATTTCTTATGTTACATATTGATGCGGTTGTGGGGATTTGGGTCTTCTTTGAGTCATAATCCATACTGAAGTCTGCAATCCTCGATCTTCATCAGCAAGTGCTTCAAGTCTTCCTCACTTTTAGCAAGCAAGGGTATGTCATTGGCATATTGCAAATTGACGTCCTGATATCACATTCTTCTTCACATAACCCAACTTCTCTGATTATTTGTTCCACAATGAGATTGAATAAATACAGCGAGAGGATACAACCATTCTGCACACCTTTCCTAATGTTCAATCATGAAATATTCCCTTGTTCTGTTTCCATAACTTTCTTTTTTTTTTTTTGTATTACCAAGTAGATATTTAATCATCTTTTTAAAAAACTCTTTCAGTATTAAGAATCACACAGTCTTTCAACGTAGCCCATTCTTTTTTTTTTTTTTAACCAATTCTGAATAACTTTTTTTTTTTTTTTAACATTTTATTAGGGGCTCATACTCCATAACTGTCTTAATTCAGGTAAAAGTGGCATGAGCACAATTAAGTGCTCTGGGATTCCCATTCTTCTCAAGGGTTTCCATCCAACATCAGCAGCGACACGCCTTTTTCCGCATCCTCTTCAGAATCTGGTCTGAACTTTTGACAGCTCACTGTCAATGTACTCCTGTAGTCCTTATCAGATGTTCTTTAGCAAAAACTTAACTGCATGTGATAGCAACGATACTGTTCTGTAATTTCAGTATTGTGTTAGAGCACTTCTCTTTGAAATAGGTACATAAATGGATGTCTTTCAATCAGTTGGCCAAGTGGCTGTCTTTGAATTTTTTAGAAGCAGAGACAAGTAAGTGAGCGCTTCCAATGCTTCATCAGTTTGTTGTAATATTTCAGCTGGTATTCCATCAATCCCTGGAGTCTTGTTTATGGCTAATTATTGCAGTGACGCTTGGACTTCTTCCTTTAGTACCATTGGTTTTTGCTTATACTCTACCTCTTGATATGATTGAATGCAAATTAGGGTTTTTTTTTGGTATAGTGACTCTGTATTCTCCCCATCTCCTTTGAATGCTCCTGTGTAAGTAATACCATGATCCCATAGGACAGATTAGTACTGCCCCTGTGGTTTCTAAGACTGTTGGCAGTGAGTTTGATTTTGGTTTGAATAATCCAGAAAACATACTTTAGGAAAGTAAGTATAATAGTGTTAAATTAACAAGGGACCTTTGGACCCTTCCAACATTTACTCAGCTATTGAAGTGTGTTCTGAAGAAATGCTAAAGGAACTAAATATGTAAAATGACTTCAAAATGTTTGTTGGAAAAATCCATTATCTTTCAATTCCATTTTTCTATTTTTTTCCATTTGTTTAATCACTAGCTAATTAAAATGTAGGCAGGGAAACATACTTATATTAATCATTATGTATTCAATAAGCCTTCTTTAAACATTGCACGTATATAATGTGGAAAAGTAAATTACAAAGATAATGGCATTTTTCCACCAACCGTTTGACACTCCCTTGTATAGTTAATATATGAAATCTGGGGAAAATCACCATATAAAAAATTCTCTCCACCCTCACATATAAAACAGAGGAAGACCCACAATAAAATGGATTGATACATTGCTTGTAATAATGAAGGATCAGGCCCTTTTAAAAAAACAAAACAAAAACAAAGAGGACCAGGCCTTTTTTTTTCTTTTTTCTGTTGTTCTGTTATCTATGAATCTGAACCTCTGGGATGACACCTCCCAGCACAAGAACCCACAGCTCTATTACTTGTCTGAGAGCTTTGACTGAATGGGCTCCCCTATTATGCTGAACAATAGGACACGTTTGATGAATTTCACTGAGAATAGGATCTGGCACAACTTTATTTAAAAATAGAGTGATCAAATTTGTGTGAGCTGGTACCAAGCTTTCCCACATGGCTTGAATATAGAGTGACTCTGGCCCCCATGAAGGAGAGAGGGGGTAAAGGTCTTGGCAGTGTGGCTCGGATAGCTTGAGCTTATTTAATCACAGTAACAGTGCTCTGGGGGAAATGTGCTATCCAATTGTGTGATCTTAGAACATACTATTTTCCTTGACATTTTAATTTTTCTGAGTTTTTCATGTTACTTTTCATTCATCTGATAATGCTGTCATTTTCAAAAGTATCCCTTTAAAGTAATCATTTCAACAGGATATCAGTAAAGAGCCTTAGTATAGAAGGAATCAAAGTATAGAGAGGTAAGGCAGGAGGGAGCTTCCAAACATAGAAACATAGAGAAACAAAATGTAGAAAGCTTTATAACAAAATGTAGATAAATGGAATTAAAAGATACTGGAATTTTCCATGAATAGTCTTAATCTCCCTTGTATCTTGTTCAGGGACATGGATTAGAATGACTACAGTATTTAAACCCAGTGTAGATTCAGTAGTAGGATTCTCTGCTTCTCTATGGAAGACCTGTGTTTCATTCTAAGACCATATGAGAGGGTGCCCCCCCCCCAAAGTGGAATTGTACTGAACAGAGCAGAGCTTCATAGTATGCATTTCCCCCCCCTAGGCAAGCAACCGGTAACTCACTCTGAGTTAGTGTACCCAGTGGCATAGCCTGGGAAGGTTCTCTCTGGGTCACAGTGAATTTTTCATAACAGCAGTTTCACTGGAACCTCATTTTTTAGGATGGCCAATTTAAGAGAACAGTGTGTGGCTATGAAATTTTGTTTTCTGCTTGGGAAAAATGCTGCAAAAACTGTTGTGATGTTGAATACAGCTTACAAGTACAGCACTATGGGAAAAACTCAAGTGCATGAGAGGTTTTCTCATTTCAAAAGAGGTGAAATGTCGATAGATGAAAACTGTTGGCTGGACACCCATCAACTTCCCAAATGGATGAAAATGTCAACTTGTAATGCATTTGGAGTTCATTCCACAGGTCAGACTGCTAATCAAGTTTTCTATTTAGAGGTTCTGAAAAGATGGCATAAGACTATGTGACAAAAAGGCCTGATTTATAGCAACGGACTGTTTTTGCCATCATGACAATGCACCGGCTCATGCAGCTATCTCAGTGCCCTAGTTTTTAGCAAAAAAAAAAAAAGCCCCAGCATGCCTCTCTTGCTTCATGTACCTTACACACATGACCTCACTCCATGTGACTTCTTTTTGTTTCCATTAACAGTGATTTGAAGATAGAGAAGAGGTGAGGAAAAAAATTTGAGAGAGTTGTGGTTAGCCATCCAAACAGATGATTTTGAAAAATGTTTCCACGAATGGAATCACAGATTTGACAAATGTACTAAGTGTAATGGAGAGTCCTTTGAAGGTGATAAGGTTGTTTTATAAATAAAATTTAAATACAAAGCTTTGAAAAAAATGAGTTTTTTTTTTTTTTTTTTTTGAGGGGGAAATCCCTCATATACCTCTTGTTCAGCCAACATCTGTCTGTCTCTGGTCCTTGGGTGTCCTTATGATACCGAGCAGATTTCAGCAGAACTTCTATACTAAGATGGATTATGAAGAAAGACCTGGTAATCTATTTCCAAAATTCCTTTGTGTATGGGCACCACCTGAGTCAGGCGTTCACTCAAAGGCAGCTAACAATGACAACTGACTGATTTGAGAGCTGATCAGAACAACTATTTGCCATCTACTACATTGATTCAGGCACTTCTGAAGTTCATATTTGTATAGCAGCCTTTGAGACGGAGAAGTCATCTGCTCTAAAAAAAAAAAAAAAAAGTAACTGCAATCTGTGGAGGGGTATGCATACTGTTTAAGTGACCAAATAAATCAGATAAATTTAGGATTTCCATAATTGCCTCAAATAAAACCAAAAGTCAAGGTGGTTAAGACAGAATGGGAAGTTGCTTGTTGAAGTCATCTTCCAAAAGGTCAGCATTGAGTTTGTTTCCGCCCCGGATACGATACAGAGGTTACCAGTTAAAAGAAGAGCAGCTGCAAAAAGACCCTGAGATTAGAAAAACCTTCTTCTTGACCCAGTTTCAATTCAGACATGGCTCCTCCTCAGGAGCAATCCCAAGGTCTCCCATCAATGAGTCATCATTTAATGAGGAAAATGGAAATACCAAACAAACAGGGGTATTGTACATTGAGATTGATGACAGTTATGTTCAAGACACTGTGTGAGCAAGGACCAGTGGCATCTGACTGTGGATTGAGTGAGTGGGTCCAAGAAGGAGGTTTGGGTTGATGTAGTCTTGAAGGAAAGGAAAGGTTGCCTTTTGCCTGAGACACTGGGCTGGGAATAGGTGGTGATGTGCTATGCAAGCCAGAGAACAGCCCAGCAAAATGGCATGGCAGATGGTCAATGCCACGTTCCTTAGGGTTCATAATGGGGAAGAGTATGGATTATCCTTAGTAAAACATAGCAGCTGGAAAGGCTTTAGCTGGGCAAGGCCCCACAACAAATTCTTTTCTCCATTTTAAGGACACGATCACTAAAACATTTCAACCAGATTCCCTGTTGGGCATTGCAAGCTGTCTGGGTAAAAGAGGTGGGTACTCCTCAGTTTGGGGTGCTCCTTAGAATTGTTAGGGGAAATTGATAATAAGAGGATTTATCAACCAATACTGAACAGTTAAAATCATGATCTGGAGTGAGTATTGGTGGGCATTGGTGGTTTGCAAAATTCTCCAAGTGGAAAACAGTGTTGTGGAAGCTTTGTCATAATTATCTATCATCACCAAAAGAGAAAGAGAATGAGAGAGAAAGAGAGAAAGAGGACAAAGAACACACACACTCAAGAGAGTGCATGCTCACCCTCCAGAACACACACACACACACACACACACACACACACACTCTCTCTCTCTCTCTCTCTCTCTCTCTCTCCCTCTCTCTCTCTCTTGCGCAATTTAAAGAACAGAAAGGAATGCATTCTCTAACAGTTTTGGAGGCTTAAAGTCCACATTGGGATCTCTGCTCTGCGAATTTCTTCTTCAGCCCTTTCTCCTAGTTTTGTGGTCTGTCAGCAATTCTTGGTGTTCCTTGTAGCCAGATCCTCACATGGTACCCCTCTCCTCACCCACCATGTCTGTCTGTATGTCTACTCTACTTTTGGAAAGTAATTAGATTTAGGACCCAGCCTGCTGTTAATAGGAGCCCTGGTGCTGTAGTGGGTTACAACTGTGGCTCTAATCACAGGTTTGTAACCAGCTGCTTTACAGGAGAAAGATGAACATGAATGGTAAATCCTTATTAACGTTACAAAAGGCAGCTCTTACTTCTCAACTGAGCCATACTCAGAGGACAAAGGTTAAGACTTAAACATTCATCTTTTCAGAACACAGTTTAATCCATAACAAGCCCTGAGAACCTCTATGGTTTGGGAGGGAAACTGAGCTTTCCTAACGGCATGTGGCACTTCGTATTTGGGAAGAAGTCACCCACAGAGGAGAAGGAAGAAGTAAAGACTGGTCCTAGCACCTATACCATCTGTGTGCACTCGCGTTCTTTGAAAAGGATATTCAGACTTCTCCCCAAGAACCAGGGTTTTGAAAGTCATTGGAAGGGAAAGAAACATACCATAATCATTAGGCAACCAGCCTCGGAAGTCTAATGGTGAGATCTGAACTTAATGGTGTCCTGAACCCTCCTTAGTAATTATCTCAGAGAGAAAACAATGGTGCCAAAGGGAGGCCCTGGTTTTGAATAGTCCAGAGCAACTGAAAATAAGTAATCCAACAGAGAAGCCAATTGTGATTGGTCTCTCTACTTACTTTTCCATATTGACCCCTGCAGCATGCTTGTTTGGTCTCTAAACCTTGGTTAAACAACGTTACCTTCCAAGACACTGGGGGCTTCCAGAGAACAGCTAGCGTAATTTGAGCTCATCTGTTTTTGTTTCTAATGAGTCTGCCATTTAATTAACTGCTTCTAGTTGCAATAAAATGGCCCTTTATCTGAGATGATTAAAAGACTACTTTTTTAGCGTACGATAGATGGCAGCTATCTGCATATTCCAGTAGGCAAGGGTGCTCAGAATTGACATTTGCTGGCAGAAGAGGCTAGAGAGAAAAACGTTGATGGTTCCATCTTGAACAAACACAAAAAGATGGCACGCAATGATTTGACTCATTATGTTATGGGAAGGAGCCCGCCTTTGTGACATTCATCGATCAACATTTAGCACCAAACTTCTCCAACCCACCTTGCCTGCCCTCTTGCACCCTGCTCTTTTTGATTTCTAGTAGGTGTTGAATGTGGCAAATGGGTTAGGAGATCTATTTCATATGGTGCTGGGTATGTGTGTGTGTGGGGAGGGGGTGGTTAGCATCAGGCTTCTCCCGGGGCTGCCAAGCACAATGGTGGAAGTTCTCACGCACTGGTCAGTCCATAGGAGAAAAATAGGCTGTCCCTTCTGGTAATGATCTGTAGTCTCTGAGAGCTCGTGCAACCTTTTGGTTGGCAGCAGGTCATGTGAACCATTTGCATACACACCCAGGGACTCCTTTGATGAGGTCTCCTTGGAGAGAACATAGTCACCTTCCAGCCTCTCATAAAGGTTACCTTAGAATCCCTCGAGGAAAATCTTTATGGCTTCTGAGATGTTTCAGTGGTAGAAGGATCAACTTGGAAGGGGATTGGTTCAATTCCTGACCAATGAGCCTCATGCATAGCCGCCACCTGGCAGCCATTGGAGGATTTCCAGGGACTATGATGCTGAATAAAGGCCTAGTGATCTACTTCTGTAAATCAGCCACTGCAAACCTGACAGTGTCATGGAAACTACACAGGACCATGAGGTCCCCATGAATCAGAGGCCAACTCCTTGGTAGCTGCCACCACTACTATCCTCTATGATACATTGAATTGCCATATCTTGGCTTTCTTGCATGCCATTATTGCATTGCATTTTATTCTAGTTTCTTCATCAGAGGACATCACCCTTCTTCCATACCCAGGTTCCTTGGTCCATGGTCTGCCACAGGCAGCTAGGAAACGTTGGCTGGGATCCTCTGAGTTGCAGGATAGAACTGTGTCCTCTGAGCTGCTTCTTTGCAGAAGGCGTATTTGCAGGAGAAAATTAAGCCTCTTCTCTCTTTCCACTCAACTGTCCTGACTCTACACAATTTTAACAGCTCTTGCTGGCCTTCTCCTTAGAGAGAGGAGCACTGTTGTCAAGAAGGAGCCAGAATATCTACGGAGAGTCTAGTGTGCATCAGATACATTCACATGTAATTTATCCTAGTCTAACCTCGACCTCCAATTTAGAAATGAGAACTCTGAGGTTTAGAGATGCAAGTTGTGTAGAAATGCATAGCTAACAATGGGTGACAATGGGACCATATGGTGCATTAGCAATTTGCCCCATGCTAAATTCTAGCCTCCATTCTCTGTTACAAATGGTAGGAGGAAGAATAGGCTCACTTCTCTATATTTCGAAAACATCTTCCTCAAGTGATTCTGATTTTCAGTCTTTTTGCAAACCTTTGCATTTCACCTCCCTTCCT
This sequence comes from Echinops telfairi, assembly GCF_000313985.2. Taxonomy (NCBI): domain Eukaryota; kingdom Metazoa; phylum Chordata; class Mammalia; order Afrosoricida; family Tenrecidae; genus Echinops; species Echinops telfairi. The sequence continues at coordinate 1,588,917 of NW_022111370.1, read as the reverse complement.
TCCCCAGGAAAGGGAATAGTGACTTCACCTTTTTAGTAGGTTAGTGATCTTTGATGTCCCAAGTCACTCACAAGTTCAGGTCTCATCCTTCGCTCCCCAGGAAGTACCAGACACATACCAACAGCAGACATTGTCTGAGAGGGTAATTACAGCTACACACACACTGCTTCTTCACATGGCTCTGTCCTGATCGAGCACGGAGCGTCCGGAAGATGTTAGAAGCCACAGGACACAGAGGTATCACCAGCAGCAGCAGCAGCAGCAGCATGAAAAAGCACCAGGGCATTTTCTTTGATTTGTTTTCACAGGGATTTGCCAACCTTAGTTTATATTTTATTTTTCCACATTTACAGAAAGCCTATATGATATAATAAGTGTGCTTTTTAAAAACTAAAATTCAGAATTTATACATTTAAACTCAAGGTAGCGCCTCACAGAGCCATCCCTTGGGGAGCTGTACACTTAGTCTAATGATATTACTGAGGCTCTGAGCACCTTTTCCCAGTCCCCATGGGAAGAGCCTGCAGAACTGTGGCGTTTGCTTTTAAATGTGCCCTGCCTAAAACAAAACAAATCGAGACCAAAAACCTGACTTTTATGTGACGGATTTGCTTTTTTGAAACAAGCTAAATTTCATTTGGAGACAAGATTTGCAATCAAGTTAGGTGATTCCACCAGAGAATTCAGTATTGGGATCAAAGCTGAGAAAGACCAGAGACCAAATGCATTCCCTACTGGCTTGGAAAACATGCTTAGAGCCAATTGCTCAATGTTTCCAATGGAGTTTTAGCAATAACAGCCTTGAATGGTAAGTGTCCAAATTAAAGTGAAAAATAATTTAAAAGAGAAGATGTATTTGAAGATTTAACTTCTGATATAATAGTATGTATGGGTATATATGTGTGTGTATCTATGTATGCATATGTATATAAATACATATACATATATATGTTTTATTTGTTTCAAGGTTTTCTTTTTATTTGTACCCTTAGATTTTCAGAGGGGATGAATTTCATTCTGGTATTAGGTAATTGTCTGCAAACGGTTTGTGTTGATAAAACTAAACATTTTTCATCTGGTGACTCTGGGTGGGCGTATGCAGTCACGTGGTAAACAGGAAATGAATTCCAAGCCCATTGCTACAGAGTTGATTTTGATTCTTGGCAATCCTAGGCGGTCAGAGTAGAATGGCGCTACATACATTTTTATTTTTATTTTACTTTATCTGTGGTCTTTGAGAATATGAAATCCAACCATTCCAATATGTACAATTCAGAGACCTCGATGCCATTCGAGTTGTACAGCTGTTCTTTCTTTTTTTTTAATCATTTTATTGGGGGCTCAGACAACTCTCATCACAATCCATACATACATCAATTGTGTAAAGCACAGTTGTACATTCATTGCCCTCATCATTCTCCAAACATTTACTCTCCACTTACACCCCTGGCATCAGCTCCTCATTTTTTCCCCTCCCTCCCCACTCCCTCTTCCTCCTGAACCCTTGATAATTTATTATTATTTTGTCATATCTTACACTGTCCAGCCATTCTTATACTCCTTTTCCTGTTTGCACCTTCCCAGTGACCTCTCTAGCTCCTGACTGATCTCTAAGCAGTTACTGTCATTTTGATCCCAAGCACATTGCTCTTCAAGAAGCACATTGCTCAGAGCAGAGATGTCTAACTAGTTCAGCTAAACTAGTGTTTGGTTTCACGGCGAGTTCAAGAGTATGTGTTTGGTTTAAAGTTGAGAGATGATCTCAGGGCAATAGCTCCAGCATTTCATCCAGCCTCCCTTGGCTCACAAAAGTCTGGAGTTCAGGAGAATTTGAAAATCTGTTCTACCTTTCCCCTTGATTGTTTCCATGGAATTTTGATCAAAATGCTCAGTAATAGTAGTCCCCATTAGTCAAGCACCACCCACTACTGATTGAATGGCAAAGGAGCAGGTTGTTAAGAGAGGCAAGTAGTCACACAGTCCTATCTCCCTCCTATTTTGGACTCTCCTTGTTCCATTGTTGCTCCAGGCAATAGAGACCTATAATTTGGCCTTTCAGAAGCAGGTCACTAGGAATCTCTCAAACCTCCAAAGGTTTTGGCTAGCAGGTAAGCTGGGTAACCCTGTGGATGACTCAGGGATAATATGAACATAGGCCTCACTCACTCTACTAACTATCTCCTTATGAAGTTAGTAGGAGGGATACGTGCAAATTACCGTTGTTACTATGTGACTGATGTTTCAGTTCATGGTAGAACTGTATTTTCTAGACTTAGGTGTCTACAGGACCAGATCACCAAGTGAGTTAGCTGTACACTTAACCATTGCATTACTAGGACTAATGATAAAAATGCACAAAAAGGGAACCATTGGGCAAAATGTGGCTAACAATGCTATTAAAATATGAAGCAGCCAGGGGTGGGGGCATTAACTGTAATCACTTTTTAAAATACCTGTAGAAATAATTGACAGCTCTGCTTGGATGGGAAGTATATAGGAACCTGGCATCGTGATTCTTCCTCATTAGCCTTAGAGATGCGGCTTCTACTGTAGTCACATCCTGGCTGCCTTGCAGGAGATCAGCTTGCACTCCTGGCGTCTGACTTGAGAATTCCGATAATCCTTGTTTCTGCAATGTTTTCTCAGGCCCAGTTGCAAGTATAACCATTGTACTTGTAGTCATTGTCTTTTATAGGTCTAGAATCCTTGGACACTGCTATTATCCACCTCAGTACTTCTCCATCCTTTTGTGCATGCTATTATTTCTAGTTGACTGTAGCAAAAGAGGCAGTATCATCGCAGTAGTTTGGTGGAAGTGCCATGCACTCTGAATGGAGATTTATAATTTAGAGTTCCAGAAAACGTACCCAGCAACTAGGTCTCTGGGCACAAGTATGTCAATTGAATTCTTTTCTTTTTCTTCTGTTTTGCATAGAAAAGTATTTTTTTGGAATGGAAAGCATTCTTTCTTGTGTCCAAGTCAGCAAAAAGTAAGGCCATTTGTTCTTGTCTGGATAGAACAACTGCCTCAACTGTGGCTGAAATAAAAATAAGCAGTCCCATTAAAGTCCTGTTTCCAAAGGGCCTCTGAGCAGTCCCCATATGTACAAAGCACCCTGAGCCTCAACAGATGCAGTTTTTGATGTGCTTAATGCTTCTGTTTATTCTTCTCTGAATCTCATTTCATCGTGTCGCTTCTGCGGCATAATTGAGACAAGCTGGGTAAATTATCTCCTAACTAGTTTAGTTCATCTTTAGAAAGAAAAAAAAAAACCAAGCTGCTCTCAAAATAGTTTTGATGTTTGGAGTCTTTCTGAAAGAAAGAGAATCAAACAGAATCGTGATGGGAATGTGCGGAGCTGATTGGTAAAGGAAGCGACGGTCACCCAATTGAATAATGGTGTCTAATCCAATTGTCTCGACACGATTTTTCTCCTCCAGCTAGCAGGAGCTTAGAAAGCCCCCAGTGAAGCTATGTAGCTCTCAGGTGCCCTGCACTAACACTGTTCTTGGTAGACTCAATAAAATGCTCAATAAAATGGATTGATTATAATGTAGTCCAGGTTTTTCCAGGGAGATAAACTGACCACAGAAAGGAAAAGTAGCTTCATATTTCTGGGTACAAGTCAAAGTACTGTCGTTGTTGTTGTTGTTGTTATTAGGTGCCGTCAAGTCAGTTTGACTCATAAAGACCCAAGTTACCACATTGGGAAACACTGCCTGGTCCTGCGCCATCCTGACAATCATTCCTATGACTGAGCCCATTGTAGCCACTGCGTCAATCTAATTTGTTGAGAACCTTCCTCTGTGTCACTGCCCCACGACGTTACCAAGCATGGTGTTCTCCTCCAGGGACTGGTCTCTCCTGCTAACATATCCGACATAGGTGAAACGGAGTCTTTCTATCCTTACACCTAAGAAGCATGCTCGCTGCACTTTCAAGACAGTTTTTTATTCTTTTGGCAGTCTGTGGGACTTTCAGGATTCTTTACCAACCATAATTCAAGCCTCAGAAACATTCTGTACCATAGAGAGGTTTTTTCCACTTGAGCCTGGAGATCCAGGATAGAGTTTTTAAGTAGGGATAGTATACTACATAGAAAGTGGGAGTAAATTATGTCTAAGCACTTTCCATATACAAAAATGCATCAGTCTTTGAAAACACATCTGTCCTGTATCCCTCCTGGGACTTATTAGTGACTGGCTGATTACAATTTTGAAACATGCCATGCTGTGGATGGGCAATGACAACGAAATGTGCCAGCTGGCCCAGGTAACATTCATTTTGGAGCAGAATGCCTTCCTTGCAAGGTGTTCCTCGCTCTCGTGCTGGGAAGTACCGTGACTGGAGGGTAGACTAGTATGGCCCAGGGCGCTGAGTACAGAGGGGACTGCCTCACTGGGCTGCTCAGAATGAATGGAAATGGGCAAGGATCGGAACCTGCCAACTTTTAGCAAATTCCTGGTAGACATGAAGTCTGGTTAATTGTAGGCTACAGCTAATATGCAAGAGGTCTCAATGGAGCAGACTTTGCAGATACAGCACTGGGATACTGAGGCCATGATATAGCAGTATCAGCCAAAAGGAGGCTACTTTGAGATGATGTGAAATATATTGCAATTAAGATCCAGGACCAGTGAGGCATTGGGCTGCTAACGGCAAAGCGGTGGTTCACACCATTTGTTACGCTGGGGAAAGATGAGGCTGTCTGCTTCCATAAAGACATACAGCCTCAGGAACCTGCTCAAGAGTCTCTGTGAGTGAGATCGATTCAATGGCAGTGGGTTCAGGGGTAAAATAAATTTTTAGGAATTGGGATAGGAAGTCAGGTCTTTCGGAGAAGGAAGGGGAACCAGAGGCCAGAAAAAGAACTATCATGTTTCCATCACAAGATGGATATGCACACTTATATGAAGTGGATCCAAGTCATAAAGTTGAAAAAGGAAACAAAGAAATACTAGGTCCTATAGTATAGCTTTGTGGGCATGATGTGATTGTAAGATCTGGGTGTTCAATTTGGCATTGCACATGTCATCATGAACAATGCATTGCTAGCCAAATGCATGTTTGGATAAAATAAGTAGGAGTTACTTAAAACACAGGACACCTTCAGTGAGATGGCTTGAACAAGGGCCATACATATGGACTCAGCTATGAAACAAGCATGAATATGGTGCAGGACCATTAGCCCTTCCGTTGGCTGTGCCTAAGGTTGCCATGAGTCGTAGTTGGCTCAATAGCGGCTAACCACAGTAACCGCAACATATTTATTTAAGCTCTATCAAAACTCAGAAACGGGCAACTACAAAGGCAGGCAGACATGTATTGTTTTCTTTGGAGTGTTTCAATGTCAGAATAGAAAGAGCTTTAAATAGAGCATGCCTCTGCAGTTTTTCTCATGCCCACACATGTCCCCGAACACTCCGCTGCATCGTATCTAAGTAGCATTTATTTGGCCTTTTAGGGTTTTGCAGGTTCAGGTGAGGTTCAGGCCACAGACTCAAAAGAACACCTTTTTTAATACCCTCTCTAATTTGACAGCGGGACACAGGACCTCTGGATTTATCCTCTAGGGATGCTCTCACATTCACCAACATCCATTAACTCTTCATATCACATCTAAGGCTGGCCCTCACGTTACTGATAAATATTAATTAATGGAGTGTAACAGATTGAGCCATGATGTGCCTAGCATTCTAATCAAAGTAGACACCAGATTTTAAGCACAGATTATTTGGGATGATACTCCCTCTTCTGTCTGTAGGTATTAAGCACCATCTGCTCCTGCTTTCCTCACTCACAAAGCACTTGGAGTCCAGAGTGCAGAGAGAAGATTGCTCTTGAGATGCCTTAGAGCAGTGGTTCTCAACCTTCCTAATGCTGCTACCCTTTAATGCAGATCCTCATGTTGTGGGGACCCCCCCAACCATAAAATTATTTTCATTGCTACTTCATAACTGTAATTTTGCTACTGTTATGAATCAGGTGACCCCTGTGAAAGGGTCATTTGACCCCCAAAGGGGTTGCGACCCACAGGATGAGAACCACTTCCTTATAGTGTTGTCTTTCAAATCTGTGAGCTCCTTTACCAAGCAAAAAATTTAATTATCTTGCATTTAAGAAAATAAAGCATTTTGCAAATAGTGATTACATTTTTATTCATTGCCAAGATTAGAAAGTAGATGGCAACTAATGTCATGAATAAAAGTAACATTAATGGCCATCGAGTACATTGAACACATACAGACTCTATAGGACAGGGTCCCTTTGCATCTGTAAGACTGTATGTGGTAGTTATATAACCATTTGTCAATTTGAGAGAATGAGGAGTGAGGGATGGAATCTAGCCTGTCAATCAGGTCACAGCCAATGAAGCCTCTGTGTGGGCATGGCCTTCTCCTGAGGATTACGTGGACTCCAGTATTCCTCCTTGGAGGCAGGAGACACTCTTTCTTAGCTCACTCCCTGTGAGATATTTCTGACAAGAAACCGCATGAAGCTACCCTGATACAGCCAGAACCCTGGGATCTGGAGAAGCCACATGGAGACCCCTGCCAGTGCTGAGATGCTTACAATGCCACTGGATCCACAAGACTTCCCACCCAATGTACTGTGATCATCCTGCATTAGGCATCATTGCATGTGTTTCCTGATCTAAAGAGGAATTTATAGATTGATATCAGACATATGGACGAATATTGGACTCATGGACTTGATCTGGACTGGGCTGGGATGTTTTCTCAATATTCAATTGCTCTTGTACATAAAGCTCTTTCTT
>NW_022111370.1:1573126-1582001 GCF_000313985.2 Echinops telfairi | reverse complement strand
CTCCCTCACTAAACCCTTGATAATTTAAAACATTATTATTTTGTCATTTCTTACACTGTCCGACGTCTCCCTATGAGTCTCTATGAATTTGATTCTCTAGTCTACCCAAACTAACACGCTGTAAATCTAAGGGATCAGACAACTTAATCTTTGTCCTAAGAAGCAGCTTGGACATTCAAATCAATGGCCTGTAAGTTAGTATCTCAACCCATAATTTAGGGCTTCTTTTAGAGTAAATGTAGTCAGTGTTGCTTAAAATGATTTGCCAAAACCAAATTGCAACATCAAAGAGTTGAGAGAAAGAGTTTTCTCAGCTTGTATTCCCAATGCTTGAATTGCTTGGGTCAGAGAAGAACTGGCAATCATTACAGACAAGACCCTTTTAAACCACCTTTAAGTTCTTCAGATCATTTCAATTGCTGCTGCTACTTTCACAGTCATTCCGCCCTTCTGATGACGCCAATGCAGCACAGTCTCCAGCTTGGTGAAGCCACATCCTATGGACATTTGGTCAATGAAAAGTCAACCCCTCTCAAAAATAAACCAGGAGATCCTCCCTTTAGTGGGAGGAATGGCTGGCATCAGAATTCTAATGATGACATAGCCTTTAGGCAAAATTCAGGAGCCCTGAAGGCTCAATGGCTTACACTTTGGGTTCCTAACTTCAGTGTTAGCTGCTCAAAACCACCAATTGATCCATGGGAAAAGATGAGGCTTTACGTCCCCAGAAAGAGTTATGGCAGGCTTGGAAACTTACAGGGGCTGTTCTTCCCTGTCCTACAGGGTTGCTATGGATCATAATTTACTTAATGGAAATTAGCTAGATTTTTGAGAGGGATAATACAACTGGTTCATTTGGTGTTATTAAAAATATATGTTAATGTTTATGCCACATTTCTTGAGCGTGGAGAGGTAGAGAGTGGCACTTCAAAACTTAAGGGATTTAAAAAACTATTTTGTTCACGTAAAATGTGGTCCTTTTTCATTGACTTTGGCATCTCCCAGCATGATCCAAAATTTTCACCAGAATTTAAAACCAGAATTGGATTATCTGAACCAGAAAAATCTGATGTAGTGTTTAATGCAGGGCGGAAATGGTACATATGTAGGAAAAAGGGTGAGACAAATGTATTTATAATAGATATGGCCCCCAAATCCACTGCCATTGAATGTTTTCTGACACATAGTGATCCCTAGGTTGGGTTTCTCAGATTGTAGATCCTTACCGGAGCAGCCAACCTCAGTTTTCTCCTGAGTCAACGAAGTTCGATTCACAGGGATGTTGGGATGCAAAGGATGTACACCATGCACGGCTCTTCTTTCTGGCTGGTTTCTAGATCTCCCTGCCTGTGTCTGAGATGGCACACTTTATACCCAGCAGGATGGCAATCACAATGAAGCCTGCCAATAAGCATTCATACTTGGTGCTATCAGTGTCTCCCTCTACTGTCACTTATGCAAAATCCATTGGCAGAAGGTCATGTGGTGGGAGGAACAATGACTTTGTCTAGAAAATGGACGCCAAACGCACTGCCAAGGAGTCAGTTCTGATTCATAATGACTCGAGAGGGCAGGGTAAAACAGACCCTGTGGGTTTCTCCGTTTGTAATTGTTTACAGGAGTAGAAAAGCCACGTCTGTCTCCTACTGAGCAGCTGGTGGTTTCAAACTGCTGACTTTGTGGTTAGCAGACCGATGAGTAACCACTGCACCATCAGGTGTAGAAGAACCATATTAAACAACTCACTGCAGTGCAACTAACTAGGAAATATGTCAAACCTTGAAGAGTATACACGGTCATTCTATGAGAACTAAAACATTTGATGATAGAGGTTATGACAAAAGATGTTCATATTTTAATATGCTTATATCCCCAAAGAAATTCTCATACTTTAATAAATTTTGCAAAGTTCAGCTATCAAACATTCAGCTACCAATTGATTATTACTTGTATTCCTTAGTTCTGCTTGTACTGAGGTATTCCTATTGTTCCTTTTTTTATAATGGACTTTTCAAAACTTGAGTAGAACCTGCTGGCATTTAGTGAATGTCACGATATGGGATTGTACTTTCTGTGCAATAAGATTCTATTCTTAATGACTTTAACAAGATGAAGAAAAAAGTCTGAATCCAATCTTAAAAATAAATCTTTAAATTGAATAAACAAAGGGCTCAATGCCTGATAGAAATTTTTCTCCTGTTTATATATTTCTCTCAAAAATTTTGAGGGACAAAATATAATTATTTTTATGTAAAAAAATGTTTTAAATGTGCTAAGTGTATTCAACTAACCTAAAATTAAAGAAATTAAGATGTAACTCTGGTCCAAGTTACAGCCTCAGAGGCTGGAAAGACCCACAGACCTTTTACTTTGAGCCAAAAAGATGAGAAATTTCCCCAGGAAAGAAAAGTTCATGCATTTAGCATGTTAACCTCATATATTATTGTTGTTGCTAGTTGCTGTCAAATTACTTCAGTTCCAGTCAACCCCATGCACAATGGGATTTGACCTTTGCAACGTATTGCATTTTAGTGGGCTGATTTTGGGGGGAGTCATTAACCCGGTATTTCGTACTGGTCCATCTTAGTATGGACGCTTCACTAACACCTGTTTAGTATTGTGGCAATAGGCAAGCCTACACTGACAAGCGTTGATGTCTGTGCTTTAGCCTGGAATGACACGTGTGTCTCCTTTTGGAGCATGAGAATTTTCATACTGCTCTACCAGCACCCTCAAAGTCAAATCGTCTTCATTACTTATCTTCTTTTACACCTCTACCCATTTCACAATTAGTTATTGACCTGTGAGCTATTATCTGACCCCCAGTTAGGCAAGGTAGAAGAAAAAAACAAAATTCTTATACATTTTTGGAGCACATCCCTCTTCTTGTCTTCAAGGGTCCCAGCTTACGGGAGAACCAGAAATGGGTGGAGTGAAGAATTCGCAATACTCGTCCAGTTGCCACAGCAGCCAGAGCCAAATTCTGTCCCTACTTTCATGTGTTTAACAGAGGACTTGGTAAGAAATCTATTGTGGAAGAAGTAGAGGCAGAATGCTCCTCAGAGGCAAGGAGGGTGAGACTTGATCTCACATATTTTGGACATGTCAGGAGAAAGTAGTACCCAGAGAAGGACATCCTGTTTGGTAAAGCAGAGGGACAGCAAAAAAAAAAAAAGGCCCTCAACCAGACCGATGGACTGACATAGAGGCACAAACAATAAGCCCAGGCATAGGAACAATTGGGAGGATAGTGTTGGACTGGCCAGTGTTTCCTTTTGTTGTGCATAGGATTGCTGTGAATCAGCACCTAACAGCTTCCTGACTACCCGGACTCTTCTGATCACACAGTGGTTATACTGTACACCCCCACCCCCCATCCCTCACCCCCCTCTACAACCTCAGATCTTGTCAAACAGACCTCTTCCCTGGATCCAGGGATTGCTATTATCATTCCCTGGTACCTTAACATGGCGTATTTTGGTCAATGAAAACCCTTTGCTCCTGTATGTTCAGAATCCCGTAGGCACATCCCTCACATATTTGGGGTATGTCATCACGCTTAGTTAAATAGGGTTAGGGAAAAATAGTTGGCTACAACAATGGTCTCCAACAGGAATGACCGTGAAGATGGTCAGGGCCAGGCAGTATTCCATTCTATCATAATGACTCAATTCCTCCACCAATAACAATCAGAACACTACCCTTCTTTTTGCTTCCAGAACTGATACAGGTGCCAAGGCGATAAGGCCTGGAGAAAGACAGCCTGAGCAGATGAAACAGCATGTAAAAAATTCCTGAGGTAGAAAGAAATAAAGACCATTGGAAATGAGTGGTCTGAGAAACAAAGTACAACCAGTTTGGCATGAGGCAGGAGACCAACACAGCATCGGATCATGTAAGATTTATGGGTTACATGGAAGATTTTGCCTTTAAGATAATGACAATTTGGAAGGATTTAATCCATAGGCAGACTAAATTAGCTTTAACTTTTTTTAAAAATTTGCTTATTCTGAGAGGAACTATTTGAATTAGGATATTTAACAACAGATGTGGATGGACAGACAAGGGTGTAAGAGTTTCAGGTCAAAATGATCTTTCAGAACAGGTGTTTTTGCAAAGGAGATAGAATGAAGGGGGCTGATTTAAGAGATTAAATGAAGACTCTGAAAAACACAGTCTGTGACTGTCAAGTAAGCATTGGACTGCTAACTACAAGGTTAATGGTTCCAAACCGCCAGGCAGTCTGAGGGAGAAAGATGAGGCTATTTTCTCTGCTCCGCTAGAGCCTTGGAAACCCTATTTAGGTTCACTAGGAGGATGACTCCCTGCCATGTAGATGATTCTAACTCATAGTGACCCTACGGGACAGCATAGAGCTGCCTCTGTACAGGGTTTCTGAGACAGTAACTCTTTGTGGCAGTAGAAACGCTCATCTTTTGGAGTAGCAGTGGATTCAAACTGCTGACTCCGAGGAACACCACGAGGCTTCCTCATAGGGTTGCCATGAGTCTAAATCCACTCGATGGATTTTTTTTTAAAACTGAGTTGGATTCTACTTCATTACAGTGGGTGTGGGTTTGGGTCTTTGAGGCAGGGAGGGTATATATTTTTTAAAATAAATAACTGTGGTTGTCTTTATTCAATTTATTCAATCACATTTATGCAAAGTTTTAGCAGCTGGTCTGATCTTCCTCTTGTCTGTCATTGATGCCTTCTTTTCCGTGCCTACATATTAGCTTTCATCATCTTGCTTTCAACCTCAAACCATCCTCATGCTTAAAAGGACTGCTTCCAGTGGTCCTTTGCTTTTATTGCCTGTATAAACTTTTCATCAATGTGACTCCTCTTTGGAAGAACAAAATCAGAGAAAGCGTTAACGCAAGAGGGGCGGGGCCACTCTTCTAATGGTGGTGGAGTATTTCAGGGTTCAGGACCCTCCCTACATTTATGTATACTCACTCCTTTTTGATCTTATGCAAGCACATGGCTTTAAGTTGCATATGACAATGATCCATAATTTATATTTATTGTGCAAACCTCTCAAACGCTAGACTCATATAACTAATTGTCTATGTAATATCAATCTTGGACATGTAATAGACATATTCCATGTGACCCGCTAACCAACTCTCCTTGGGGTGTTTCCATATCCGCTAGTGCAAACACTCTCCTAGTCAATCAGATAGAAAGCCTTGGAATCACTCACCAGGAATCCTGTTTCTGCCTTCAGAACCTTTCCCAAATCTGATCACTTCCATGTCACCATCCTGATTAGGGGTCCCATCGTCTCTAGCTCCATTTCCTACCTGCAATTGCTTTCTAACATTGGTTTATAATGGGTCAATTTGCACCCACAAGTAAACGAAACCCTCTAGGGTCTATTTTCAAACATCAGAGTGAGTCTTTTAAAATAGACATCAGATTAGGCACTTTCTGCCCCAAACTTGGCAGTAGCTCCCGTTCACCCAATCAAAGCCTTCAAAATGCCTCACAGGGCTTTACATGAGCAAATCTCTATTTCTGCCTTTGACCGCCAGAACTCTACTTGAACTTTCAGTTGTCTACTTCAGTTAGAGGAGTGGGAAGTATAAGCATGGTCCAGAGGAGGGCTGGTGAAATGGATGAAGATATATCCCTCCATCCCCCTCCCCATTCCCTTTCTTTTTCTTCCTCCCTTCTATCCTGCCGTTCTTCTTTCCTCCCTTCTTTGAATAATTCCTTTAACATAGAATCCAGCACCTTCTACTGATATTGTTTAACAAGTGGATGGTGGTGATCAGATGAACAAGAAGCTTGCAATCTTATTAGAAAAATTGATATGTGAAATAAAGACTTGCTATGTAAAATAATAATTTACCAGAACTGGGAGAGAAACTCTACCCTAAACAATGGAAGGGCATCCCATCCAGCTCTGCCTGGAAAGTCTCAGGTTTCTCCGTTGCCTAGTGACCTACAGGTAGTGCTATGTAATAAAAGGACAGTGGTAGTTACATAATCTGGTGTCAGTTTGAGACTTGAGAAGATCAAGAATGAAGGGTGGAGTCTAGTCTGTCATTAGGGCCATAGCCAATGAGGCCTCTGTATAGTCATGGCTGAGTTCTGGGAACCCCTGGATTTCCTCCTTAGAGGCAGGAGACAAACACACACACTCTCTCTCAGCTCACTCCCTTGGAGACTCTCTACTGACATGACACATGGCACTATGCTAATACCCCGAAAACAAGACAGTGTCTTATATTAAGTTTTGCTCCCTAAGATGCACTAGGTCTTATTTTCAGGGGATGTCTTATTTCTCTATGAAGAAGAATATGGTACACATTTATTGTTTTATTAAAAGAGACCTCACACTTCCTGTCTGCTCTGGCTGCGCTGCGGCCAACAGTGAGCTGTGCGGCGGTGCCCACCGCTATGGTCCAGCATTATGGTAGCTTCATGCGGCCTTATTTTCAGGGGAGGTCTTATTTTCGGGGGGATGTCTTATATTTCAGCGAGAGGCAAAACTGTAAGTAGGTTTTATTTTGGGGGGATATCTTACTTTCGGGGAAACAGGGTAGACTCTGTGTCCTGGGAACTGGAGAAGCCTCCAAGCACTGAGATGCTTATAACACCACTTTCCATCCATTGGCCTGTGACCGTCATGCATTCGGCATCATTGCATGTGTTTCCTGAGTCTGAAAAGGACTTTATAGAATGGTACTGGACATGAAGGCTACTATCAGACTTATGGGCTTGAACTGCACTGGGTTGGGATGCTTTCTTAATGTACAGTTACTCTTTATATGAGACTCTCTCTTATAGGCATATGAGTTTGTATGGATTTGTTTCTCTAGTCTATCCAGACTAACAGAAGTACCTTCCACACTAGCAGACCTGTGCTCTTGCCATGGGACATGCGTTAATCAGGTCATTAGACTCCTTTTGTGCCATCTCAAGTACAAGGAAAAGATACATTCCCCCACCCCCACCCCCCCTCTGCTAGAGCTAGTGAAGAGGAAGTCTGCAGGGACCACAGTTGTACCGAAGTGATCCTGACCCGAGGAGCTGGAGAACTCTTGCTCCACTCAACGCCTCTCTAAAATGACTTACAGAGAAGAAACATGGAAAAGCATGACTGTAGTGAAAGATTGGTGAGCTTTTCTAATCAGGGAATGCATTTAAAGAGATTGGAAAACAAAAGAGCATCTATTTGCTTAAAATAGGATTTCATTTCTTTTTCAACCCTTAGTCTCAATGATGAAAGAGTGTTTCTGGAAGATCGATATTTCATTTTCACAGCAGAAGAATATACGCATCTTGTAAATCTTTCCTAAAACAAAATCCAAACTTGCTGCCATTGAGTGGATCCTGACCCATAGTGAACCTATAGTACAGAGCTGAGCAGCCCCAGTGGTTTCTGAGGCTGTGTATCCTTACACAAGCAGAAAGACTCTGCCCCAGTGGTCTCTGAGGCTGTGTATCCTTACACAAGCAGAAAGACTCTGCCCCAGTGGTCTCTGAGGCTGTGTATCCTTACACAAGCAGAAAGACTCTGCCCCAGTGGTCTCTGAGGCTGTGTATCCTTACACAAGCAGAAAGACTCATCTTTCTCTTCTGGAGCAGTTGGTGGTTTTGACCTGCAGACCTCGTGATTTGCAGCCTAACGTCTAATCCACTATGCCACCAGGGCTTGATTTCCTAAACAAATCAGAGTGAGGAGGCTTCATCTTGAGCTCTTTGGTTATGTCATTAGGAGGGACCAGTCTCTGGAGAAGGACATCGTGCTAGTTAACATGTCAGGTCTGTGAATAACAAGAAGAATCTCAACAAGATGGGTCGACACAGTGGCTGCAACAATAGTCTCAGGTACAGGCACAGCTGGAGGAGGGCAGTGTCTCCTCCTGTTGGATATTGGGTCATGCTGAGTCGGAGTGGACCTGATAGTTCCGAACAGCAAAAGCAATATGCAGAAACATTCTAAATGAAAAACGAATTCTTACATTACTAGCTTGAGCCCACCTCCAGGATACCTATTCTAGTATATTCACTTGGAAACATTTGATAGATAGGTATACACACAGATAATAAAATAAAAAGTAGGAGCTATAAAAATAAACATATCCCCAGAGGAAACATATAGGTGTAACGGTGAGCAGATTTAAAATAAGTATAGATGACTTGTCCAATTTTATTTTCTGCTCCTTTTAGAACTTGGAAGATGGAGGCTGCTCTAAAAATGTTCCCCATTTAAGTCAAGAATAGATGTGAGTTAATTAGCTATACCTTTAAAATGTAAATGTGGCCTTTGAAAGAGAAGCACACTTTTTTTTTCCCACTCCATTACTCGCTTAGAGTGCAACCATTCTAAGAGGAGGGCAAGTTTGATGTTGAACTGAATGCAGTGCAGAGATGTTCAGGATTTTAGCTAAGGACACACTGCTGTTATATTGGGAGTCAGAATTTCAGATCTAGATTAAGCGGAATATAAGGTGATTAGCCTTAAAACACGCAGACTCACACCTGCTTACACACTCATACAACTCACTGCCTTTGAGTTCATTGTGACTCCGAGCAGCCCTGCGGACAGAGTCCAGAACTGTCTCTGTGGGTTTCCAAAGTGGAAATATTTAAGGGAGCAGAAATTCTCATCTTTCTCCCTGCAAGTAACTGATGGATTTGAACTATTGACCAACACGTAACTCACTACACCCCAAGGGCTCCTCACATATGCACATACTCCTGTGCACACTGACACTCTGGTACACATGTAAACTCATCCAGGTCCGTCTCTCACACACATACATTCACAGGTACATCTTTCCTCATTCACATGTATTCCCTTGCACACCTCCACACAAACACACACACACACACACACACACACACACACACACACACA
>NW_022111370.1:1555016-1572025 GCF_000313985.2 Echinops telfairi | reverse complement strand
GAACTAGAGGAAAGTTGTATGTTTCATTGGTGCTATACTGCACTCTGACTGGCCTGTCTCCTCACCCTGACCCCTCTGTAAGGGGATGTCCAATTGCCTAAAACTTGGCTTTGAGTTTCCACTCAACAATTCCCCTGCCCAATTCACATTGATATGATTTTTGTTCTGGGTTTTTGATGCCTGATACCTGATTCCATCGACATCTCGTGATCACACATGCTAGTGTGTGTCTTCCATGTGGGCTTTGTTGCTTCTCAGTTAGATGGCTGCTGGTTTATCTTCAAACTTTTAAGACCACAGTGCTGTATCTTTTGATAGCTGAGCACCATCAGCTTTCTTCACCACATTTGCTTCTACACCCATTTTGTCTTCAGTGATCATGTTGAGAAGGTGAGGATCTTGGAATGCCAGATTATTGGAACAAAGTGTGTTGAGGGAGTACTTGAGTAGAGGCCCAATGTCCATCTGCCTCCTTAATACTAAACCTATAAATATATGTACATAGATCAATTTCACCATAATCATATATAAATATATTTACATATGTTCATGCCTGTATTTAGATTTCTATAAATGCCCTTTACCTCCTAGTTCCTTCTTCTATTTCCCTTTATTTTCCTCTTGTCCCACTATCGTGTTCAGCCTTCATTTGGCTTTCAGTAATTGCCCTTGGTTACATTGCCCTTGATCAAGCCCTATTAGACCTCCTACACCCTCCTTGCCATTGATTTTTGGTCACTTGTTCTTCCCTGTCCCTGGGTGTAACACTCACTTCTTTTCATCCCCCTCCCCCTCTCCCATGTCCCCTCCAGAAATGTGGTCCCGTTGTTTTTTGTTTTCTCTTCTGGCTCATTTAGCTCATTTATCTTATCTAGATAGACATGCAGAGATAATAATATGCACAAACACAAGACAGAGCAAAACAAAGCAACAAAAGAAAATAAAACAATAACAACAGCAACAACAAAGCCAATGACAAAAAAAGTCTGTAAATGGTTCAAGGTCTGTTTCTTGACCTTTACAAGTGTTTTGCAGTCGAGTCTATGGGGTGCCATGTCTCTGCCCCACAGTCTATTTTCCCTGGGGACCTCATTGCTCTGCTCCCCTTGCTGTTCTGTTACATGCTCTTAGTGTTTCACTTTAGTGTGGTGGGGTCAGATAGGACAAAATTCCCGCAGTGTATCTCCAGTGTTGTCTCCACGTAGCGCTATGAGTCAGTGAGGGATGTTGCGTTTCATAGTGGGATTTTAAATCTTTTCAGGAGCAGACAGACTCATTTTTCTCCCCTGGAGAGGCTGGTGCCTTCAAACCCTTGACCTTGTGGTCAGCAGCTCGTAGTTCTTTCACCTGCACACTTTCATGTGGATGTGGGAGCATGCAACTGCAAAGAGTGCTCAGACAGGACTCAAGGCTCAGCCAATGCTTTCTCTTACTCAGCTTTTTTCATTTGTGTTTTCCACTGACCTTCCTAAGATGCATGGCAACATGTATCCCGAGAGTTTTACCAAACTTCTATAGACAAAGGGAAAACTGATTCCATGTGAGGGTCCCTTCCTAGAAGGATAATTTTGAGTTTTTCTCCAGAAAATAATGGGAAAACCTCATCTGCTACCCTTCTTTGTAACTCACTAAATCAGAAGTTAGCAAACCCCCCCCCCCCCTGTAAAACAAGGCATAGAAATTATTTGGGGCTTTCGGTGGGCCATAAGTTTTCCAAAATAATGAGTGGGTTCTGCCCTTGTAGAGAGAAGGTAGGCACATTACAGAGATGATCTGTGTACGAACGAGGGGGTGGTCTGGGCCTCTACTGCTGTGTTTATGAGAACAGGCCGTAGAGCCAGAGGCTGTTCTTACTGTTGACACAGAGTGGAGTTCTCTAAGGGCCTTGGATCAAGACACCATGGCAGGGCCATCCTGAATATTGCTTCCAGATTTTATCTCATTGGCTTCCTAGAGAATTTTAGAGATTTTTGTCATGTGGTTCCTTAAAGTTAAGAAAGAGAAAAGAGAGCTTTCCTGGTCCTTTCATACACGGACTTGCGTGGTTTCTGTGTCCTGGGAGGACCTTTCTGTTTGTGTTGGGCTTAAAGGCCAAGAGCAGGCAGGACTGCAAGCAGGGCTTGTGTGGAAAGCCAGAGCATATATAAACACTGTGTTTGGGATGGATTTTCAAACAACCTAAGTCTGCACAGGTTTGCTTGCTAAGGGTTGATTCTGGGCATTTTCATGATAACACTGAGCTTTTGCAAAGGATTTATGACTCAGAAGAAACACATCCTTGAACTTGTACCTAGCACGCTTGATGACATTCAAGAGTCCAGTCCTCTACAGTCACTTGCCATAGAAGTTTTGCTGTGTGTCCTTTAGGTCATCCAAAAGGGCCCAGAAAAGAAATGGGTTTCTCAGGCAAGGATTTGTTTTTTAAAAGGGTCGCAAGCTGACAAACATAGCTTTTTTATTTGTTTGTATGTTTATTTATGGAGGGGGGGCGTGCCACAGAGGCAGTGGGTGGGGAGGAGAAAACATTCATATGTTGTTATGTAATCATTTCAGTTGTGGTAAATGTGTATGTAACAGAACCTTTCCGGTTTCCACAATCCTGTAAAATTCAGTGACATTGGCTATGTCTACCCCCTTGTTCAACCACCACCATTAACTGCTCCCCAATTTTTCCATCACTCTTAACAGAAGTCATGGTTCCTTACACTAACATTATCAGTTATTCAATTTTTTCTTAAATATGTCTGATCAACAGATGATCAGCAATCAATAGCAGCCAGGGAAGTTTTTATTAATATTTGGGCGGGGGAATGGAACAAGGAAAGGTGATACTATTGGGATGCAGTGGGTTCTTTTGCATTAGATGGAATCAGGCAAAAATTGAGTCTGTGAGTTTGGTGGAGAACCAATTTCCAAGAAGATTTCAGAAACCCCAATGCACCAGTCTTCAGGGAGAAGTGAGGGTGGAGCCTCAGCATGCCAGTTGGCTATGTCATCCCACCTTCCCTCCTCTCCTCTCCTGGAATGAGAGAAGCCGGGTTTCAACCGAATTCAATTTCACTTCGAAGATCTGTATTGACATAGTGGCTGCAGCCATGGGCTGCCACAGAGCAGGGATGCGTGTGAGGCTGGTGGAGGCTGGGCAGGGATGTGGTCTATTGTACATAGGGTGTTGATGAGTCAGAACCGACTCCACATTCCCTGCCAACAACAACAACAACATTTTACACACAGAACTTCTCAGAAGCATTCCCTCGAAGAAAACTTTCCACGAAGATCGGTCTACGTGTAGGTACTGTACCACAGCAATTTTTGTTTCTTCTAACTCTGGTGATCTTAACTCTTTTAATCTGGGGATTCGGGCACATTCTGAATGAGAAGGCATTCCATTCCACCTCATGCCCTGTCACTCTCTCATCTATAACCCGAGAGCATTGTTGTTAAGGGTCGTGGAACAGGTTCCATCCCATCATGTTTAGGTGACAGGCAAACAGTGGCCTCGAGGAAGCCATTCTCATAAAAGTCAAGGGCCGGCAAGCAGAAAAAAAGGGGGTCCTCGTGTAAGGGAAAAACACCAGGAGCTTATACGAAGCAAGACTTCTTGCCTTAACAGAACAAACATTCCAGTCAGGTAGGGTGATCCTCTTGCACATCACTGCACCCACCTCCTGGGGTGCTAATAAAGGAGATCAACTTGTCCTTGAAAGCCATTGTTCAGAGAGAATCGGTTCTAGACAAGTCACCCCGGAAGGCAGAATGAACTCCAAGAGTGTGCAAACCATTCCCAGACTAGGGCCCGCCCCTGCAGCGGAGCCCATCTTGGAAAATAACTATGCCCTCATCTTATTAGCACAGCACGGCTTATTCCAGGCAATTATCACATTTTCCACAAAAGGTAACGGGTATGTGTAAGGATCTTTTTCCTCACTGCCATCAAGTCGATTCTGATTCACAGGGACCCAGTATCTGAAAATCAACATGCATTTTGATAGGACAGGGTTAGCATTCCTCTGCTCCCCTTGTCTCCACTAGCACACTAACAAGTTTCTTCCTTTTAAATAAACCTTTGCTGGTCTGAAAAACATTTGCCTCCCTTCATTATTTTTGAAAGTCAGTGGAAGGCAAGAACCCTCCTCTGTAGGGCTCTTGGGGGAACACAGCCCCTCCCTCCCCACCCTCCCTGACAGTTCACTCTAGGTAAACATTCAAAAAGAGAGTACCAAATTCCCCAAAGGTTTTCCATTTATAAGGAAGAGGCATGAAGTGTAGAGTTTTTGATCATCATAATGAGTAAACTATTCAAAAGCCAGCCAGAGCTGTGTGGATGGAGAACTTAGCCCTTTAAGGACAAAAGGAAAACTGGAGTAAATACCCCTGGATCCTTTGCATTCTTGTCCCTAGGGGACACTCTTTGAGCCTTTCCTTGCCTGACTTTTAGAATTTCTCTGGCTTTCTATCTTTGGTTTGCTTAAAGAGGGTACAGTTGGAAAAGCACGAGAAAATCCCAGAGGTCCTAGGATAGACCACAGTCAACAGACATTGCCTGTGGCTGTCAAGCGGGTTCAAACTCATAGCAATGCAGTAGGACTGGGTGGAACTGCCCCATAGTGTTTCCAAGGCTAGTATCTTTCCAAAATCAGCTAGTGGGTTTGAGTCACGGATCTTTCAGTCATCAGCTGAGCACTTAAAAATGCATCATCAAGACTCATTATCAGTGAATGTGAGGTATCTAATTTTTTTTAAAAATGTGTTGTGACTTGATTGCAAGCATTTCATTATAGACATTGCATAGCAAATCTTTCAATGAAAACAAGACTTTCAAAACATGCTCTGACTTTTTATTATTTATTATTATTTTTTAATATGACTAGTTTTTTTATTAAGTGCTTTTATTGGGGTCTCTTACATCTCTTATCACAATCCTTACACTCATCCATTGTGTCAAGCACATTTGCACATATGCTGCCATCATCATTTTCAAATCATTTTCTTCCCACTTGAGCCCCTGATATCAGCTCCCCATTTCTTCCCCCTCACTCCCCCACCTAACTTCATGAACCTTTGATAAGTTTTAAAGTATTATTTTCATATCTTATATCATCCTCCATAGTCCCTCACCCACTTTTCTGGCGTTTGTCCCCCTGGTAGGGGGTTATAGTTTGATCCTTGTGATCAATTCCCCCTTTCTCCCCCTCCCCTCCCCTAATCCTTCTGGTATCTCTACTTTCCTTGTTGGCTTTGAGGGACTTATATATCCCGAATTCCCTGTATTGTAGGCTGTTATCTGTAGCAGTGTGCATGCTCTGGTCTAATTCAATTTGTAAGGTAGAATTGAAGTCATGATAGTGGGGTGAAGGAAGCACCAAAGAACTAGACTCACTTCCCTGATACGATCATGAAGACAAATGGGCGCATAAGCAATTGTGGTGAAGAAAACTGATGGTGCCTGGCTATCAAAAGATATAGTGTCTGGGGTCTTAAGGTGTGAAGATAAACAAGCGTACATCTAGCTCAGAAGCAACAAAGTCCACATGGAAGAAGCATACCAGCCTGTGTGATCACAAAGTGTTGAAGGGATCAGGTATCAGGCATCATCAGAATGAAAAAATCATACCATTGTGAATGAGGGGGGTAGTTTGGATTGGAGACCCAAAGCCCATTTGTAGGCCACTGGACATCCCCTGACAGAAGCGTGTCAGGGAGGAGATGAGACAATCAGGGTGTTATGTAGCAACGATGAAACATACAACTTTCCTCTAGTTCCTGAATGCTTCCATCCCCCCACCCACCTCAATATCACGATCCCAATTCTACCTTACAAATCTGGCTAGACCAGAGGATGTACACTGGTACAGATGGGAGCTGGAAACACAGGGAGTCCAGGGCAGATGATCCCTTCAGGACCAGTGGTGTGAGTGGCAATACTAGGAGGGTAGAGGGAGAATGGGTTGGAAGTGGGAACCCATTACAAGGATCTACATATGACCTCCTCCCTAGGGGATGGATGCCAGAGGAGTGGGTGAAGGGAGAAGTCAGACAGTGCAAGATATGACAAAATAATAATTTATAAATTATCAATGGTTCATGGGGGAGAGGGGAGGGAGGGGGAAAATGAGGAGCTGATGCTAGGGGCTTGCGTGGAGAGCAAATGTTTAGGGAATGATGAGGGCAATGAATGTACAAATGTGCTTTGCACAATTGATGTATGTATGGATTGTGGTAAGAGTTGTATGAGCCCCTAATAAAACGATTAAAAAAAGAAAGAGAAACCACTGTTAAAAAAAAAAAAAAGAACTAGAGGATAGTTGTGCGTGTTTCATCAGTGCTCTCCTGCAGCCTGACTGGCTCATGTCTTTTCTGTGACCCCTCTGTGAGAGGATGTCCAATTGTCTCCAGATGGGCAATGGGTCTCCACTCCGTGCCCACCCCCACCCCCCACCGCTCACATTGGGTGTGACTTTGTTCTGGGTCTTAGATGCCTGACACCTGATGCCATCGACACCTTGTGATCACACAGGCTGGTATGCTTCTTCCATGTGGGTTTTGTTGCTTAAATATTGTATCGACTCACTCACTTACTACCATTGAGTTGAAGGTGACTCATAGGGACCCTAAAGGAGAGGGCAGAAGTGACTGGTGGTTTCAAAGTACTGACTTTTCGGGTAGCAGCCCAAGGTGTAACCACTATGTCACCAGGGCTCTTATTGTATCAACAGATTTTAAATAGCTTTGTATTTTTGTATAAACATAGATGACACTGGTGAACTCAACGTACTTTGCTCTTCAATTCAGGAACACATATCAGAATCATCGTGCTGTATAACCATGAGTTTGAAAATAAGCAGGCACCTTTTATCTGTACGGAGTCCTGATTTTAGGTGCCCTTGATTCAGTTCCTACTCATAGCAACCCTATATCCAACAACAAAAACATCTTCCTCACAGTTGTTGAACCCATAGTTCAGCCACAGAGTCCATCCGTCTTGTTGAAAGTCCTCCTCTTTTGCACTGCTCCTCCGTTCTCCAAAGGAGGAGGGCCTTCTGCATTGACTGATCTGTCCTGAGAACGAGTGCAAAGTTCATGAGAAGTCTCACGGTGATCCCTGTGTGGTACAAATGAATAATCCCTGCACTACCAACAGGAAGTTTGTCACCTCGCATCAACCCAGAAGTGCCTCTGCAATAAAGTCTAATGGTCTGCTTCTGAGAGGTCACTCTCTTGAAAACCCAAGTTCTACTCTGCACACTTGCGCATGGAATTGGAGTTAGAATGGACTCAACAGCAACCCATAACCAGAATTAACTGCTTATCTGAGGAGCCCAGGTGATGCAATGGTTACACGTTGGGCTGTGTTCTGAAAGGTCACCAGTTCTAAACCACCAGCTACTCCTTGGGAGAAAGATGAGGCTATTGACTTCTTTAAAGAGTTACTGTCTGGGAAACCCCCAGGGGCAGTTTTACCTGTCCGATGGGGTTGCTGTGAATCTGAATCGACTTCATGTATTTGTTTTTTTGAGTTTTTAACTGTTTTTCTGGAGACCACAAATTGCAAAACCTGGATTCATGTTTCTGTTTCAGGCACTGAAAGTAATTATGATCTCTAATGGCTTTTTTAGCTAAGGCTAAAAAAGAGATTGGCTTTGTCAGGAAAATGTAAAAACACATCATGACAGGATAAACAAATATTACTCCATTTTCCTCCCCAAGTAAATTATATTTTCTATATGTGTAAAAAGAGTAGTAAGAAAGAAAACATCTTTTCTAGGAATGCAAGAACTCCAGTTGGTAGGACTACACCACCTGGGGAAAGAGAGCTATGTTTTTCACATTGTGGTATTTGATTCAGTTTGTATCTTTAAACAGGTTTCTGTCCTGATCTCTTGGATTTTGGAAGAGAACAGCATCTGTCTGAATTGCTTATTACCCTGGAGGGTCATGAAAACAATCATGCCTACTTAGGCCGAGTTGACTACAGAAACAAATCCAGAGACACCCATACGTGTATAAGAGAGAGCTTTATATCAAAGAGAAGTTGTATATGAAGAAAACATCCCAGCCCTGTCCAGATCAAGTCCACGAGTCCAATATTAGCCCATATATATGATACGAGTCCATAAATTCCTCTTCAGACTCATGGAGAACCTGCAATGATGCCTATGTAGGAAGAACACAGACCTATGGGTGAAAAGTCTGGTGGATCCATTAGCAGGGAGGCATCTCAGCACTGGGGAGGGTCTCCACTAGAGTGTGTAGCCCAAGTCCAGGGAGAAAGAGGAAGTTCCCAGAATTCTCATGAGAAGGCCATGTCCACAAGAAATTTATTCAATCAGGCTACAATCCACCCCATTCACTCTTAATATCCTCAAGTTGACATGAGATTATGTAACCACCACACACTTGGATTTGTTTAGAAATGAGATTAAAACCAAGTGGCCCAGGGGACTAACTTCCATGACTTAATGTGGGTTGTCTCCTTACACACACAAGGTGGTTTGAGAACGTCTTCTTTGAGCTCCAGGTGCTGTTTCTGTTTTGCATCTACATCTGAAAACAGAGTGAAGCCTTTGTGCTTTATCCAAGGCTTCAAATAGCCCATGATAAAGGAGTAACTCTGTCTTTCCCTGGTCTTCCAGAGCATGAGGTCTTGAGATGATTATGAAACTTGATTCTGGGTGGCTGGGGGACAGTCCTGAAAAGCTTTAGTCTCAAGGATTGCTTCCCTCTGTCAGTCACCGAGGGAGGAGCACATTCATTCTCAAGGCACTGTCTACCTTCTGGCTGTCATCCTAACCATTTGTGGAGCTTACATGCCAGACAAAAGAGTTAGTGAATGAATTAAAAGTAAATGTCACTTCCTAAAGCTCAACCTAGTCAACAGCACTTGAACATATTTCTCTTTTATTTATTTTATCCCTGGAGTTCCAACTTTGGGAGTGTGCCATGATGGTGTGTCAAACATAAACCCGGGCCTTTAGTGAAGCTTGCATAGCACACATGCTGCCCTGCTTCTCAGTATGTAGATAACTTCCTAGGTCATTTCAAGAGGGCTGAAGCTTGAAACATATGTGAAATGCACAAATGGCACTTTAAAGTCTAGTCTGACCAATAGGACAACCGGAAAATGTTCTAAAGCCATTTGCCTCCCTTATCCTTGCCTTTTAATTACATTTGCTCCTAATGGACACCAATCCGGGTTGACAGTTGCTGAAAGTTCCCAGGATACATTTGTTTGTGTGAGAGTAATAAGCTTCATTTCTTCTCTAAATTCCTAGTCAGTTCTTGTTCCCATCTTTTCTTCTTTTCTAAAAAAATGCTGCCTCTCTGATACATTTTTCAGAATGCTTAGTTTCCAAAGTATTCATCGAGTCATGCAACTTGTCTGTAATTGCTTCTGCTCATTTTAACATGCATTAAAAATATTTTAGAATTAGACTACAGCAACTCATTAATCATTTATATGCCAAAAAAGTGGTTTAAATGGCTACTATGTTCTATAACAACAACCAATAAGCAATATCAGTCTTTGTTCTAAATTGGCCTTGTGGCTCTGTGAGATTTATAGCAAATCAGGAGCACACAGAGATAGTTTACCATTTGTGACTCGTGTTCATATTCCTCTATGCCCAGGAAATTCTTGTTGGTGATATGTAGACATTGGAAAGGCAAAATGAATACAGTATGCACTTTCTGACCTCAAGGCTTCTTTAAACTAGGAGATTATACACACACATACATATACGAGGGGGTACCTCCCCCCCCTCAAAAGGAAAAAAGCTCCAATGGGCAGAGGTTTCATAGTGTGCAAAAGCAACTCACTCTGCCATAGTGCACTCAATGACATCACCTAGGAATGTTTTCTCTGCTCACAGTGAATCTTTTTGTAAAAACATTTTCACTTGACCCTCATTTATTGTGATGGTCAACTTAAGAGAACAGTGTGTGGCTGTGAAATTTTGTTTCCTGCTTGGGAAAAAATGCTTCAGAAATTGCTGTGATGTGTAACACAGTTTACAAGGACAGCACTATGGGAAAAACCTGTGTATGAATGGTTTTCTCATTTTTAGACAACCATCACATCAACTTCCCCAAAAGATGAAAATGTCAACTCATAGTGTTTTTGGAGTTCGTTCCCCCAGCTCAGACTGTTAATCAAGCTTGCTATTTAGAGGTTCTTAAAAGACTAGGTAACAGTGTGTGACAAAACGCCTGATTTGTGGCACATGGGAGACTGGTTTTGCCACCATGACAATTCACCTGCTCATACAGCCATGTGAGTGCACCAATTTGGGGCAAAAACCAGCATGCCTCTCCTGCCCCATGTACCTTATTCACCTGACCTCACTCCATGCCACTTCTTTTTGTTTCCCCAAATGAATAGGGACATGTAAGGAAGATGATTGGATGAATTAAAAGAGGTACAGGCAAAGATGAGGGAGGTGCTGTCAGCCATCCAAACACGTGAGTTTGAAAATGTTTCCAAGAATGGAATCACAAATTTGACAAATGTGTTCAGTGTAATGGAGAGTACTTTTAAGGTGAGAATATTGTTTTGTAAAAATATTTAAATACATAGCTCTGAAAAAAATTCTATTTTGGGGGGTACCCTCTCATACACACACACACACACACACACACACATATATACCTAGGGTATCATTGCTGGTTGTTTCAAACTGACTATGCAGATCACATGTCAATGCTTAACTTCTACACCACTACTCTTTATCCTAGGATATATACTATATATATTATATAATATCAATCATATTATATAGTATATATCTAGATCCTATAGTATATATACACATGCAAAATGTATGTATGTGTATGCATGTGCATATGTATATATGTGTGTGTGTGTGTGTGTGTATATATATATATATATATATATATATATATATAATCTTGAAAGTACCATGGACTGCCAAAAGAACAAACACATTTGTTTTGGAAGAAGTGCTCCCAGAATGCTCCTTCTAGGCAAGGACCGGTAGACTTTGTCTAATGTACCTTGAACTTGTTATCAGGAGAGATCCGTCCCGGGAGAAGGACAAGATGCTTGGAAAAGTAGAGGAGCAGCAAACACAGAGGCAGGGTCTTCACAGAGATGGATTGACGCATAGCCGCATTGATGGGCTCCAACAAATAAAGACATGTGAGGATGGCACAGACTTTGGCAGTGTTTCTGTCTGCTGTCTGTAGGGTCGCTTGGGTTGGAACTGACCCAACAGCCCCTATCAACAACAAGAACTCGGTGGTTAAGGACTCAACGTATAAGGAAAAGCCAGTGATTCAAGTCTACTAGCTACACCATGAGAGATAGATGTGGCTGTCTCCTTTTGTAAAGAAATGTCTGTTTACTTCTCTGAGCATTACAGGCCTGGAACCCCTATGGAGCAAGTCTACTCTAGCAGGGTCGCTGAGTTGGAATGAACTCAAGGCCAAGAGATAAATGGAAACTCTTTAGGAAAAGGGATGGAAATAACATTTCCTGAGATGTTCTTACGTATTTACTGTAGTGGACAAAGTACTTTGGTGGTGCAACAGTTAATAGATCAGGTGGTAGCCCACATGTTCTTGGATCAAATCCCATACCTTTTTGGGGGATTAAAACCAGCACTATACTCTTGTAAGGATTACCATATATACTCGAGTATAAGCTGACCTGAATATCAGCCAAGACACCTAATTTCACCACAAAAACTGCATAAAAAAATGTACCGAAAAACTCGGCTTATGCATGTGTAAATGGTAAATGCTACTCCCTGAAAACGTAAACCTGTTTTTTCCCATAGTGACCTGTAGGACATGCTAGAACTGCTCCACAGGGATTCAAAGGCTTGCACTGCTCAGAGAAGCATACTGACACCTCTTTTTCCTGAAGAGTGTCAGTGCGTTCCAACCTCAGGCCTGTTGGTTAGCAGCCAAGCATTTAACCGTTGCACCACCAAGCTCCTTTTTCACGCAAGATGATTATGACAATCAAGAACTCATATGAGAAGAGAGATAAACCAATGTTTATAGTCCATTTTTTTTGCTAAAACAACAACAACAACAATAGGGGTAAAAAAGGGAGGAAGAAGAAGTAGTCATGTATTAAAGGTGGTATCTTTCTTCCCCTGGGAAGGGAATGTCTAAACACTGCCATTTGAGTTGAGGGATGCCTACTTTTTAGAATAAAGCACTTGAATTAGAAGTTGCTAGGTTCACTTTAGAATGGCCTTTGCTAGAAACACATCTTTGCCCATAGTAAATCAATATTATCCATCTTCTGTGATCTATAAAGGGAGTCAAGATGCATGGCAGAACATGACAAAGGTCCAGCAAACTTTCAGCATGGATTTTTTTTATAGCAAATTATTTCTAATTAATGGTCTCCAATGGACAGAATTATAGCCAGCATTAAGCTTGATCTTGCTTGTTAACAACTTCCACTGCATTTCTGCCAAGATTAATTTCACAAAGTGGCGCTGGAAGCAAACAAAAGAATCATGCCCATAACTCCCTCAGCAAAATGTCCCTCATATTCAATTTACCTCTAAAGTTCTATCTCATGCCCCTAGTCCTACCTTTTACTCTTTCCTTATGATTGGGGACTTGGAAGATGCCAGCCTCAGAGGAAATTATGACTCATACTAGAAGCTCTGTGTCCTAGCTGATGTGACCCTGCCTTCAGAATAGCCCTCTTGCCACACTTCCACACGCTTCCAAACCAGACACGCACATAACAGCCTGCTTTACTTTCTGTTGAAATGGGCTTCCAGTTCCTCCCCACAATCAGCAGATCTGAGTCCCACTATGCAGTTAGACTGATTCCTTCTCACATATTTGACACTCAGAAAACAGGAAGATTTCCCCATTTGCAGATTCTACTAATGCATACTAAGTGCCAACTATTTTACAAACCCCAACTTTGTCAAGAATTTACTGCTCATCTCTAGCCTTAGTTATCTAGTGCTGCTGTAACAGAACGTACATGAAAGGGCACTAGAAAAGAACAGGATTTTGTCTTCGCACAATACCGAGGGCTAAAATCCAAACTTTTAGTGTCAACTATAAAGGAGGACTCTCCCGCTCTCTCTTTCTGTGCTGAGAGAGAATTCATATCTGAGCTTCAGTAGCCACAATTGCTCCTCAATTCTTTGCCAGTCTTCACATGGCATTCCTTTACCTCAGTGTGTACTCCCTTCTGTTTCTGATCCACTCTTTGTTTACCTTAGAGATGACTCTCTCCTAAGGCCTCGTTGACATCACAAAGAACATTTGTTCCCCCAATGGGATCAGGTCCACAGGAATCGGGGGTAAGGCCCAATTCATATACTGGGAAGACAAAGTTTCCAACAGTTCTATTTTCTAGATGAGGTCTCAAAGTTTGAGAGAGCAGCAAGTGGATGAGCAGAAATTCAAAGTCCTGCCACTGCCCTTGGGTAGAGTCATCAGTGGATCCACAAGTGGATGTCAGAAGAGATTCTAAAACCTCTTCATCAGAGAGTCGCTAAGGTAAATGTGAGAAATGATGAAGTCAGAGAGCTGAACAGAACATTTCAAAAGGCCAATTGAGAAGACAAAGTCAAATTTTATAATAAAATGTGCAAAAATCTACGGTTAGGAAACCAAAAAGATTATGTTCAGCATCTTAAATTGAAAGAACTAAAGAAAACTTTAAGCCTACAGTGGTAATATTGAAAAATTCAATGGACACAAACTGAACAAAGCTAGAAGCATGGAAGAGAATGCAGAGTCACCATAACAAACAGAACTAGTCAACAATTGATCATTTCAGGAGGTAGCCTATGAACAAGAACCTATGGTACTGAAGGAAGAGGTCCAATTTGAACTAAACACGTGAGTCAAAATCGAAGTGCCGAGAATTGATGGAACATCAATTAAAATGCTGCAACAAGCTGATGAAACCTTGGAAGCACTCACTCCTCTATGCCAAGAAATTTGGAAGAGAGCTATTTAGCCAACTGACAGGAAGAGATCCATATTTGTATCCATTCCAAAGAAAGATGACCCAACAGAAAGCTCACAAGGACAGGACAATATCATGGATATCACACTGAAGTCAATGTTTACCGAGGACCATCCAGGCACAGTTGCAGCACGGACAGCAAGCTGCCCGAGATCCAGGCTGGATTCAGAAGAGGACCTGGAAGACACTGTGAAGTCAAATGGACCTTCACCAAACAGAAAGCCCCAGAAAAAATGCTTACTTACGTTATATGTATTATGCAATGCCATTCAACTCTGTGGATTATAACAAATTATGGATAGCCTTGTGAAGAATGGGAATTCCAGAACACTTCATTGTACTCCTTAGGAACCTATGCATGGATCAAGGGGAGTTCTGTGAATAGAACAAGGGATACTGCATGGCTTAACATCAGGAAAATGTGTGTCGGGGTTGAAGCCTCTCGCCATGCTTACTCAATCTGTATGCTGAACAAATCATCCGAGAAGCTGGATTATGTGACCAGGAAAGTGGCATCAGGAGACAGGCTTATTATCAACCTGTGATATGCAGATGACGCAACCTTGCTTGCTGAAAGTGAGAAGACTTGAAGCACTTGCTGTAAAGATCAAGGATTGCAGCCTTCAATATGGATCACAATTTAGTGTAAATAAAGCCCAAATCCTCACAACTAGACCATTAGTATAAATGGAGAAAAAAATTGAAATTGTGCATGCAATGCATCAATTGATCTTGACTATGGTCATGAAAGCAGCAGTGAAAAGATAAATCGATGCACTGAATCCTGTAAATCTGCTGCACAAGAGCCTTGAAGGTGTTGATAAAAAAATGTTAGTCTGAGGACTAAGATGTGCCTGACTCAAGCCATTGTGTTTTCAATGGCCTCACAGGCAGGTTGAATATTGATAAGGAAGATGGGGTGGGAGGGATGCATTTGAACTCAGGTTTTGGGGAAGTATATGAAAGTGCCATGGTGGGTCAAAAAACCAAACAGATCTTAGAAGTACCATCAGAAGGTTTCCTAGAGGAAAGGACAGAGAGACAGTGTGATGTGCTTTGAATCTGTTATTAGGAGAGACTTTTCCTGGAGAAGGACATCATGCTTGGTAGAGTGGAAGGGCAGCAAAGAAGATGAAGGCCCTCCACAAGACAATGAGCTAACCCATAAGAACAATTGTGAAGATGGGACAGGACAGGAGGTGCTTTTGTTGTTGTATGCAGCATTGCTAGGAGTCAGAGCAGGCTCAATGACACCTAACAGCAAGAACAGATCTATCATAAGCCCACTGCCCTTGAGTCCATTTGACTCTATGGCGAAGGATGACAAAGTAGAATTGCTCCATCTGTCTTCAAGAATAGAATCTCTACAGAAGCAAACTGCCTTTACTTTCTCTTGAAAAGTAGGTGGTGGATCCAAATCGCCAACCTTTCCAACGGCAGCCAAGTACTTTAAAAACACCCCTTGCCCCACTCCCACACTCTGCCAGCACTGCAGTCCCTTGTGGTGCCTTTGGACTGAGAAGTCCCAAACCAAACAAGCTCACATCTCATTGAGGTGAGGCCGCAGAGCAGTTGTCCAAGTCACCATTCCTCTGTTTGACAATTCATGGAATAGAGTTTGACTAATTACCTGAGACTGAGTGAGAAGCTTTAATGAGCCCTAATGGCTCTGTGGGTTTGACACTGGGGCGCTAACCAAAAAGTTGGTCATTCAGACTCCCCTATCCATGTGAAAAGGATAAGGCTTACAGTTCCCATACATCTTCACATTCTCAGTTATCCTATACAAGGTGGATATGAGTTGGAATATGTAGCCCTGGTGGCATAGTGGGTTATGCTTGGGCGGTTAATCA
Organism: Echinops telfairi; assembly: GCF_000313985.2. NCBI lineage: Eukaryota > Metazoa > Chordata > Mammalia > Afrosoricida > Tenrecidae > Echinops > Echinops telfairi. Next base: position 1,556,197 of record NW_022111370.1, on the reverse strand, counting down.
CAAGGTCAGCAGTTCAAAAACACCAGCCTCTTTGAAGGAGAAAGAAGAGGCTTTCTACTCCCACAAAGAGAGCTCTAAAATCTCACAAGGGCAGTTCTACCCTGTCCTATAGGGTCTCTAGGAGTTAGACTGACCTGTTGGTAGTGATTTTCTTGAGTTTGAGGTGGCATGGCCTAGATGGCAATGGGTGGTTGAGAGTGAAGGTTAAGAGATAGCCATGTGGCATAGCCACAGGGGTGTCAGAAACAAGCTTCAAGAGGGAGTAGCAAAATGAATCTGTGCTTCCATATATGTCTAATTCCTTCTGTGCCCTAGAGTCAGCTACATGGACAAAGAGTTCTAATTCTGTTTATCCTATTTATTTAACAAATCTTATCTGAAGTCTATTATGTGCCAGATCCCTGCTCTCAGAGCCTGGATATTCTACTCAGAGAGTCAAAATAATGAGGACAGTTTCAGATGGTCTAACTGCTATTCAGAAATACATAAACTGACACAAAAGAGAATAACACATCACTGTACTGATCAGCTCACCTCTCCACTATCACTAGCCCACTGTGAAATCCATGAACTGACACTGTTTGTTTTATTTTGTTTCAAATTTCTCTTCATTTGCCTTATGCCCATCACAGCTTTAAATACCCAATAACTGCATGCCTAATGAATGAATGGATAGATGAATACAGAACAAGCCTAACAATGAAGGCCAGGGCTGAGTTGCTATAAGCACAGAAATGAGTTACTAACAGGAGGGTTTATTCTGAGACCTGGTATTCTCAGATTTCCACTCTGTGGGACATTGGCTGTACCTGGAATGAGAAACTGGCTGCTAACTCTGATGATTTTTTCTTACCATTGCCCACTTTCCCTGGACACTTTGAGAAGAAGCAGGTTTTCAGGGAGGATTAAAGATAATTAAGGGAGAATATCGATTTGGGGCTTCAGTGCTTTGGGGATTTGGGTTTGCTATTTGGGTTGATAAGGCAAGTTCAGTGTGAAAATACTGAGGCTGATCCTCTAACTGAATGGAAAACAGCTACATTTTCAAAATGTATCTTGAAATTTTACCACCGCATTTTCTAAATTCCTGCAGACCTAAAATAAAAGATGCTTATTTACAATACAATTCTACTTACCTTTCATTGAAGTGGTACTTTATATATGAATTATGTGGGGGGGGG
>NW_022111370.1:1541275-1551677 GCF_000313985.2 Echinops telfairi | reverse complement strand
CCTCCTGTCCCACTATCATGCTCAGTCCCCACCAGGATTTCAGCACTTCCTCTTTGTTACGTTCCCCTTGATCCTGCCCTACCAGGTTTCCCACACAACCTGTGGCACTTTCTATTGCTTCACATATCTATTGGGAAGCTGAGCCATCAAAAGCAAAAACTGGAGAAGAGTTAATTTACTTGCATTATGGGGGAGGCAAAAACTATTGAAAATACCACACACTGACAGAAAAAGCAAACAGATCATCCTTGGTGAAAGTACAGGATGGAGGGAGGTTGTGCACGTGCACTTGCTATCAGGCTATGCCAGTCCCTGGAGACATAGACTCAATTCTTATTAACATTGAGTCAATTTGGCCCCATTAGAACCCTATAGGAGAGGTAGAACCATTCCTGTGGGTTTCTAAGACTGTACCCCTTTACAGTAGTGTAAAGATCTCCTCTTTCTCCCAAGAAATAGCTGGTGGTTTTGAACTGCTAACATGGTGAGTAACACTTAAATAACTCATTATGTCACCGGGGTAAAATATAGCATTAGCTAAGAAGTGGAAGGCCTACAAGAGTTGGGTGGATTTAGTGGGCATGACAACCCGGACTCAGACCTAACACTTTCGAGGATGACTGAGTCTTTTACTTTGTTGCAGCTAGGGTCTCTATGAACTGGAATCGACTCAGAGGTCCCTAACAATAAAAACAATAACGGAACTGCCCAGTAGGGTTACCAAGGCTGTACATCTTCACGTGAGCAGACTGCCACATCCTTCGCCTCTGGAACAGCTGGTGGGCTCCAACGGTTAACCTATTGGTTTGAAGCCAAGTGTAACCATTGTGCTCTAAGAAATATAATGGGCCCTCAGGAAATATTGTATAAACTCGAGTATAAGTCGATCTGAATATCAGCCGAGGCACCTAATTTTACCACAAAAACTGCATTAAAAATGTGCTGAAAAACTCGGCTTATACATGACTATATATGATATGTATATGTATCTGAGAGAGAGCAAGAGAACGACTGGGCAATAGCAGGAGTGAGAGGTGGTATTGGGTTTTTGACTTGCATGAATAGCTGGCCTGTTATCTAGAATTAGCGATCAATGTGCACACCTTCTCTGCTTTCTTTTTCAATGAAGTATTCTAATGAAGGCTTTTCAAGCAATTTGAAGTTTAAAGAATTAACTTCACATTTCAAAAAATTGAAGCAATTGAATTTGGGTTATGGCAGGAGAAAGGATTTTTCAAATAAGCGATGGTTCCTATTTCAACCACCCCACCACTGGGAACGGTGCACAGTCTCACTCCTCCATTCTCTGCACTGCTGACCACAGTTTAATTGTAACCAGAGAGGAAGCCAGGCTCCCCCTGAAAGGCAGAACAAGCCAGAACCAAATGATCTTTCAAGGATGACAAGCAGTCAATCTTCTTTGGTCTGCACAGTAACTAGAAGAAAACTACTTTGGATAAACCATGGGAGCAGTAGCAGACAGCAGGCAATGCATATCTGGGAGGCAAATATTACTTATCTAAATGAAGCACATTTTGGTTTTGGCAGCCAGCAGCTTCCATGATGAAATCAGCGTGAAGTAGGGGAGGGATCAGCAAAATGGTAATCAGACTGGGTTTGATGTCAACCAACCACTTGCTGCCGTGAACTTATCTATAAATATTAGAAAGGGGCCTAACCTTCTTAGGGAGAGGGTTATGGTGTATGGATGGTATCATAGAAGTATATATATATGTGTGTGTATATATATACTGTATATGTATATGTGTGTGTGTATGGATTATACTCATAGATAATCCATATACCAACAATCAGTATGGAGCAAGGCAGATGCTCGGTCACCAAGGGAAAATGGTATACATCCTTTCCTAAAGACTTCTTTTGTTTAGATGCATTTTTTCCCACTTTTCTATGTCTCAGTTTCCACATCTGTTAGATGCTCCTCCTTAGTGCCAATGAGTTGATGCCAACTCATAGCGATAATATAGGACAGGATAAACCTGCACCTGTGCATTTCAGAGACCATAACTCATTATGGGAGTGGAAAGCCACAACTTTTCCTGGTGGTTTCCAACTGTTGACCTTGTAGATCGCAGCGCAACATGCAGTTCATGAGATGAAGAGTGGTCTTAACAGTGTTCTGTATTTGCCGATTATTCTTGGAGGATCAGAATGTAAACTTCCTAAAAGTTTGTTTCAAAAAATGATAAATATTATGAGCCTAGAAAAGACTAAAGAAATGCTTCTGGTGTGCTGGTTACATATTGGGCTGCTAATTAAGGTCAGCAGTTTGAGGCTACCAGTCCCTCCCAGAGAAAAAAATGAGACATTCTACTCCCATAAAGAGTTACAGTCTTAGAAATCCACAAGGGCAGTTCTAAAATAAAGGGACCCTATGAATCAAAATGGACTTAATGGTAGTGAGTAAGAAAGGGTTTGAACAGAATCCTTGGTTCAAAATCAGGATAACTGTGCCTCAGGGTTGTGTCCTTCTCCATATTTATTCAATCTCTATGCTGAGCAAATAGTCCAAGAAGTTGGACTGGATGATGCAGGGCTTGGCATCATGGTTGAAGGAAGGCTTATCAACAGCCTCTTATATTCAGATGACACAAGCTTGCTTGGAGGATTGGAAGCATTTGCTGATGAAGATCAAGGATTGCAGCCTTTGGTGTGGACGACAACTCAGTGTAAAGAAAACCAAAATCTGTACCACTGGACCAATAGATCACATCATAAGAGGAGAAAAAGCTTGTAGTTAGTGATTTCAACTACATCCTTGCATCCACACTGTCATTTAGAAGTTGCTCCTGGAAGTAGCAGTCAAGTAATCAAATGCTGCATGGCAGTGGGTGAATCTGATGGGCAATACCTCTTCAAAGTGTTGGAAACCAGGCATGTTCCTTGAGGACTTAGGTGTGTCTCACCCAACGCATAGTATTTTCAATCATTTCATATGCATGTGAAAGTTATACTTGGAAGAAGGAAGACAGAAGAAGAATCGATACATTTGAATCAGGCCATTGGCGAAGAATATTAATGCCCCGTAGCCCCTAAAAGTACAAATGGAGCTGCCTCAGAAGAAGTGCCTCCAGAAAGATCCTTCGAGGTGAGGATGGAGACATTTGATCTCATGCACTTTTGGTATACTCTTAGGACAGACCTGTCACTGGAGAAGGACATCATACATGATACAATAGAGAGGAAGTGAAAAAGAGGAGGGTCTTTGATGAGATATACTGACACAGGGGCAGCAACAAGGGGCTCAAAAATAACAACGATGGCGTGTGGTAGTTACATAGTCTGGTGTCAATTTGGTCCTTGAGAAGATTAAGAGTGAAGGGATAGAGTCTAGTCTGTCAATCGGGTCATAGCCAATGAGGCCTCTGTGTGGGCATGGCCTTCTCCTGAGAATTCTGGGAACTCCGGTATTTCCTCGTTGGGGACAGGAGACATTCTCTCTCTTGGCTCACTCCCTGGGAGACATTGCAGCTGACAAGATACATGGAACTATGCTAGTGCCCTGAGCTGGAGAAGCCATGTGGACCTACCCTGATACAATCAGACCTCTGGAGCCAGAGAAGCCACGTAGAGACCCCTGCCAGTGCTGAGATACTTACAATGCCACTGGATCCAGAAGACTTCCAATGCACTGGCTTGTGATCTTCCTGCATTTGGCACCTATGCATGTGTTTTGTGAATCTGAAGAGGATTTTAGAGCTGGTATGAGACATATGGGGTCATATCGGACTTAAAGAGGTGATCTGGATGGGTTGGGATGTTTTCTCAATATTCAATTCCTCTTGTATATAAAACTCCTTGTTATACACATGAGTGTCTATGAATTTGTCTCTCTAGTCTACAGAGACTAGTACATGGGAGTAGTACAGCATGGTGCAGTGTTTTCATTCTGTTGTGCATAGGAGTTGAAACAGACTCCATGGCATCTAACAACAAAAAAAAGAGCAGGGGATTAGATCCTTCCCTAAGAGGAGCAATCACATTCAAAATGACATCCTATGGAGAAGCTACTTTGTAGGCAAGTTCATCAACTTCTGTCCAGTGTTTACAGGGTTGATTATCATCAAGCTAGTTGATGAGAGGGCCATATAACACAGTTAATGTGCTCAGTTCCTAACCTAAAGTTTAACCTGAGTCTCCCCAAAGGTGCCTTGAAGAAAGGCGGGGTGATCAGAAAAACTATCCTTTGGAAGCTCAATGGAGGAGAGTTGCATTTTAACTCGTGCGAGCTACAGTGGACAAAACAGGGGGCTTTCTGCGAAGAGCAGTTTAGTTCTCTTGTCTGTTCAATTTTGGAGATGTTTTAGCAAGCAGCCACTAAATGTTTTTTAAGTGACATGAGACAGTGAACTCTTCAGAAGTGAATGATCTCTTGATCTCTGACATTAGCTGGAATGATATTCTTAATTAACTCATTCACTGAAATAACTCAAATAACTTCTGCCACTGCAGTAAGAAATGCTTTTTATGGGAGAAGAAAATAGGACCAATGTTCTAAAAATACCTAATAAGTAAAAGAAAATAGGCTAGTTTTTTCCCAGCTGAATACCAATATATCAAAAATAACCACATGTATATCAATATTATGCCAGGCATTTTGCTGCCAGGCATTTTGCTGCTATTTAATTCACACAAGAAAGTAAAAATTCATAGAGTACAATTTGAAGGAAATCTTTAGAACTTGAACCCACTCTGTCTCATTACACTGCTATGTTGTCCAGTTCACTTGGTGAAACTTCACAGCAAAATGACACTGGTGTTCTTAGGTGCATTTAAGAATTCGAAGAGATTACAGTAGGGTCAGGGATACAATGGTTAGCTGCCCAGTGCTGATTGAATGTTATGGTAGTTCAAGTTCGCTAGTATCTATGCAGGGACAAAGACCTGGTGGTCTGCTCTTGTCAAGATCACAGTAAAGGAAACCCTGTAGGATAGTTCTCCTTTAGCACACGGAGGCATTAAGAGTTAGGATTAACTGGACAGCACACAACAGCAACAACCTATCATGACAGGAGTCCCTGGGTTGCATGAATGTTGACATGCTTGCCCACTAGCCAAAGGTTTGTGACCCAAAGCTACCCAGAAGCATGTCGATAGACAGACCCCACATCTGCTTCTAAAACATCAGAGTCTTCAACATCCTATGGCGCACTTCTACGCTGCATGCATCAGGCCACCATGAGTCAGGTTTAACCTGAAGACTAATAACATTTCCAGCAACTTGATTGCACGTTTTATACATTTAGAGCCCCCATTTTGCTCCAGGATCTCTGGCATAACAAGCATCTGCTGAGTAACTGATGCCTATTCATAGCTCGCCCATCTTCATGGGTCTTTGACTCAAACTCCAGCACTTTCTGGCCGAGCATTGTCAACTTTCTACTCAGTTTTGCTTCCTTTTAGCTGCCTAACATTTCTCCAGGGAATGGTCTCCTTCCATCAATAGTCTCACCAATAATTTTTTGATGAACAAACTATACCCGCATCCCCTCCTCTCATCGGGTTGCAGGTGATATGGACTGGTAAAAACTCCAATTACCTCCACTGCTGACATTTACCTTCATAGCCAATGTTCTTCTGCCTTCCTGTGCTCTCATGTCTCAGTAGTCTGGCAATCTGTGTAGTCCTGACACCCTGGGAATTCTCTCTGCCTGCTCCCCGCCAACACAACTCTTGAGTCATCCTAATGTAGCTAAGCATTCATCCAACTAAGATTCCCCACTAAAGTCGGGGGGTGATTGTAGATGCACAGTTCATGACTCTGAGGTGAGGAGACAGAGATCATGCATATGGGAAGAAAAATTAAAACAAAGTGAAAATAGAACAAAACAAAACAGTTGCCCGCAAGTCAACTCTATCCCATGTCAGACCTAGGTGATTCAGAGTAGGGCAGTATCCATGTAAGGTTCTATCAGTGTAAAGCATTCTTAACATTCGTTAAGAGATATATGCATGTTGCAGCAAGGGCGGTGAATAATATTTGCTTTTATTCACTCTGGGACTAGGACTTAAATTTCCTCCCTGGTGGTCAATAAACAGAAGATCTAGAGCACTGATTCTCAACCTTCCTAATGGCGCGGCCCCTTAATACAGTTCTTCATGTTGTGGTGAAACACCCCCCCCCCCCAATGATACAATTATTTTCATTGCTACTTCATCACTGTAATTTTGCTACTGTTGTGAATCGGGTGACCCCTGTGAAAGGGTCGTTCAATCCCCAAAGGGGTTGCAACCCATAGGTTGAGAACGGGTGATCTAGAAATTACATAGTCTATGCTATTAGTAAATATATATCACTCATTTGCTTTCCCAAACTAGTAAGTTCTACATTAGCTGTGAAGAAGCAAGCATCTCAGTTTCTTAGGACCCATAACATCTATCTGCATTTTCCCCTTATACCAATGTTTAATAGAAACAGGCATCCTACTCTGCTTACTATCCTTTTTCATGCCCTTGGGGCCTCCAGAGTATATTTTAGACTTGGCATCTTTGTTCATTTCCCACACCTACACTTTGCAAAAGAAACCCTGCATATGCAGTGGGCAACTAGAAGGTTGGTAATTTGGACCCACCACTGGGAACATGCAGCAGTTTGTTTCTGTAAAGATTACCCTTGAGTTCTACTATGTCCTAGGAGTCACTATGAGTTGAAATCCAGTCAATGGCAATAGGTTTATTTTGGGTTGAATTCCTGCTGTGAAAAAAAACCCTGATGGTATAACAATTAAGCCCATGGCTGTTGACTTGGCAATCTGTTCCCATAGATATTACAACCTAAAAAACCCTGTGGGGAATTTCTAACTCTGATATATATGGTCTAAATGACTCAGAATCAATTCATTGACAATGGTTTTGGTTTTGGTGTAGACTGTGTGATCCCCCCTTCCTTACTAAGATCCTGATCAAACTCTCTCATCAGTGACTGGTTTGAACTCGAACTCCATTGTAGAGCATTTATCAATGACTGCAGTCATCTCTGATCAAGCCACCCAATATGATTATTTATTATTCCATCATTGTCTCTGTTTATCTATACTTCATGATAATTGTCTCATGTTTTTTGTTAGTCTTACAATGCATTCAAAAATATATATACAAACAAAGTTATCTATTAGCTCTCCATGTAAAAATGACACTACGTGATTCTATGTCACAGCATTATATATTCATAACTTAAGAAATGTGTACGTTTATAAAGAAAGAAAAGGAGAAAACATACCTTTAAAAAATAATCATTTGGGTATATTTGAGGCTGTTACCATTGAGCAGTCATTAATACTCAGACAGTTGGTCAGGCACAGCCGCAAGACGGTATTAATTTCAAAAGAAGACATAGAAAAGTCTGCTCTCGGTAAAATTCTATTTCTCCTGAGATGTAGAGAAGAGAGTGAAATAGGAATCCATTCTAGTGTCGCATCCTGCTTTTACCACTTACAACCATGTGACTAAAGCAAGTCACAGATTTCAGCTACAGTTTCCTTAACTTTGCTTGAACCCACTCCTTGAATTGACCCTGGACACACAGTGCTTCCTTTTTCTACTGAATGGTTACTGGAGTTTCTACCTCATGCTTGGAAATCATTGTAGGTGCTCCTCAAATGTTAACGGGCACATGAACTCCTTGAAGTTGTCAGGATGTCTGAAGGAGGCCCTGTTGGTGATATTCGGGGCCATCCGGTTGACTCCATCCCATAGTGACCCTTTGTAAAACACAAGGAAACGCTCCGCTGTCTTGAATCATCTTCACAATTGTTCCCGTGTTTGAGCCCGTTGTTGCAGCCACTGTGTCAATCCATCTCCTTGAGGACCTTGCTCATTTTTGCTGCCTCTCCATTTTACCAAACATGATCTACTGCTCGAGAGATCATGTCCATGTCATGTTTCCTGACAACACGCCCAAAGTATGTAAGAAACATCTCAATATCCTGGTCTCTAAGGAGTTATCGAATAGATAACTTTGGCCATAGAAGTAGCAAAAGCCTAGAACATTTCAAAACATTCCTGATGTTCATGATTTGCTTTTTCTCAAATATATTTCCATTTTTATATTCTTTATTTTCATTGTTGCTACTTCTCATCAAGGTGGCTCCTATTCATAGCTGATCCCATGCACAATGAGATGAAATTTAAGACTTAGAAGGTTTCCATTGATTGGTTTTTCAGAAGCCAATCACCAGGATTTTTCCCCTTATCTCTCTTAGTCTGGAAATGTCACTGAAATGTGCCCAGCATCAGAGCAACATGTACATCATCATGAACAGACGGGTGGTAGCTGTGACTTAAGGGTTTGGGCTGGGAATTGAAACAAGGAGAATTCTACCACTGACCACCACTAGCCTTCTCCACACTTCACTAGATTTTATCTACCAACCATACCTCTGGTTTCCATGTAAAATACCCTAGTGCAATTCCCAGGAGATTCACAGCCAACATTTCTGAAAACTCTCTTGGTTCCCTATGCTGCTCTCTCTTGAGCCCCCTTTCTATGAGTCAGACCTATCACTACATTAGAAATGAATGACTGGTTATCTGAGTAGTTCGATAAGGTCAGACATCTCCTGATTTTGTTTCATGCTCTCAGACATTAGCTGCCCCCCACCCCCCCTTTTTCTTTCCAGGGACTGAGAAATCCAAGGCTTTTTAATAGGGGAGGGGATGGAAAATCTTAATTTGATCTGGCTGCCAAGATGTTTGACAGTACATCATCAACACAGTTATCAGAATTACCTTTCTTAATTGAAACTCAAAAGGCTGTCTGAAAATATATTCAATGAAACTGACTTGTTTTGAGCAGGGTGCAGATGTAAAGGGTAAGATGACACAGACTTTCATAATTTCTACTGGGAAAAGTCTTCTATGCAGTTTGTGCCAAGGAATGAGGAGAATCATGACTAGCAGATGGCTGGGCCCAGTTCAAATGGGCTCCTTGAAGCACAGCATCAAAGCCCTGGCTACCAAGGGGGAGACGGGCTGGACCAATGGAATCTCTTGAGTTCTTGCCATTTTGCTGAAACAGAAAGTAGACATTTCTTCCTCTTTTCCCAGTTTTTGTTCTGACTGTGAGGATACTGGTTCTTTAGGCTTTGGTGTCTCTGTTTTGGTTTCTACTCAGAGTGATGCAAAGAGTAGAGGAAAAGCTGGTCTTGGCTTTTATAACTAGCTAAGACTGTCTCCCTGGGCTCAGGCATAGGAATGATTGCGAGGGTGGCACAGGGCGGTGCCGAGTTTCCTCCGGCTGTGCACAGGGTCGTTAGTGGGCACCTAACAACAGCAAACAAGAAATATCTGCTTGTAAAGGCAAATTAGTTTGCACAAAGAGACAGTGAGTTCGTGACTAACTTATTAAAGATACATTTGTTTATCTTACTGAAATGTGTTTAGATATGAGGTCTTAGAAGGGCCTTGCCATTTTAAGAAGGTAAGAATTAAAGGACCAAACCTAAAGAATGCAATCTTTCATTTTTGTCTACCTCTGAAAGTCAATGGGTACAGGTATTCATAGTCATTTTTATTAAAATTAAAAAGATAAAGTTATAAAGCATTTACAATAAATCTATTCATCGACTAGGGGCATAGTGGAGTCTTTGTCATCATATTAAAACACCTTGGGTCTGCTATTTTTTTGTTTGATCCTTCAGGTTTTTACTGTTTGTACAGAAGCCAGAGGTGATGCAAGCAGTATTGTGTGGCTGCCGGCCAAAATGTGGTCTGTCCAGTTCCACCCCGAGAACCCTCAGGAGACAGGTCTCACGGGACCCTGTACTGCAGAAACACCACTTATTGAAACGAACTTTGTGGAGCACAGTTCTCCTCTGAACACATGGGATTGCAATGTGTTGGAATCATCTTGGTAAATGCTCCTTCTTATAGCTCAAATTCTTTGTATGAATCAGATTAAATGATGCCTGGTTACTCAGTTTATTTAAACCAGTGTTCTCCAAGGTTGGTGATACTGCCCCCTGGTGGGAGCGTGCTGGAATGATCCAGGAGAGCTGCAAAAGCAGATACCCACACTTTTTTCCAGGGAGCTTCCTGGCTCCATGGGTATGCTAACTGCAAGGCTGCTAACTGCAAGGCCAGCAGTTTGAAACCACTAGTCCCACGGAGGGAGAAAGTTGAAACTTTCTGTTTCTGTAAAGAGTTACCCAAAGCCACAGGAGAAATTCTACTCTGTCCAATTGGGTGGTTAAGAGTTGGAATTATCTCAATGGCAGGAAGTTTGGAGGACACGTTACCCCAATTACAGGTTATAGTATGAGAGTTTTTAATTGCCATGGATGTGGGCTTTGAGTAATTTCTTTGCTTAAAAGAAGAAGGTAGACCAAGTAAGTAGGGAACCTATAAACAATGTCTCCTCTACCTTTTTTCCCCTCATGCTTAC